>NC_056732.1:955136892-955434392 GCF_019279795.1 Protopterus annectens
CATTCATAATGAAAGTATCCAAAATTATAAAATTGTTAAAATACTGGATATTGGAATATCATGTGAATAAAATATGAATAAAAAAACCCAAACACAATCATTTGACATAAACAACACATTACACACAAAATGTTTGTTGAGAAAATTGAACGTATACTCTTACATAAACTAATACTATAAAATCACTTATAATAGTTAAACAGACCCCCCTGAAAACAGCAATACTAATAAGATAACTCTGCAATGAATATGAATGTGAATAAACATAACAAATAATCAATAATTTACAAAACATGAAACAAACATAATATCACATTAAATATATATACTTAAATGAAATTGGCCCTATATTTCAGTAAAGATTTCAAAGATATACTTTCATTGATCCCTGGAAATTTTGTGGCATTCAATCTAATCTGCCACTCCATTTCACGAAGGGCTACTAAATTGTTAACATCACCATAACAATTTGGTTTTATCCTGTCAACTATAAAGAACAAAAACTTTTTAAATTCACAACAATTCTTTGTGTGCAAAAAGAGGGCGTTGTGATCATCACCTCTTCTGATGGAACTACAATGCTCCCTAATTCTCTCCTTCAGACTTCTCGTAGTCATGCCTACGTAAAATGCTTTGCATGACATGCAAGAAGCTATGTAAACACAATTGCTCGTAACACAGTTGCAACGTCCAGGGCAAGCAATAGTGCGCCCATACCCTGCCACCGTAAGGTTAGAAACTTCAGCTATGTATCTACACCATTTGCAACGTCCACATTTGCCCATTTGAGATCGCCTAAACCCATCGTTACTCCTTTCCAAAATATCCTTCAAATTGCACCCCCTGCTATATACAATCACAGGTGCATCACCTAAAATTGTTTTCAAACCAGTACTCAAAAAATAATCCCAAAGACCCCTCAAACTTGCACATATTTCAGATGAAGAATCATTGTATTTCAATACAAAAATAGGACCATTCACATCTACACCATTATTCAATACTTCACTATTGGACTTAACA
This sequence comes from Protopterus annectens, assembly GCF_019279795.1. Classification (NCBI taxonomy): domain Eukaryota; kingdom Metazoa; phylum Chordata; order Ceratodontiformes; family Protopteridae; genus Protopterus; species Protopterus annectens. Next base: position 955,137,916 of record NC_056732.1, read on the forward strand.
ACAGAGGAACATGTACCCTTTGTTTTCAAAATTGGTACATATTTACTTTTCCTCTTTCTGTAAACTTCTTTTTTAGTTTTAGTTAACAGTGCCAGTGGGTAGCCCCTCTCCAGGAATAAACCAATAAGTGTGTAAATCTCCTTTTTAAATTCCGTGTCATCACTGATCAATCTAGATAAACGGACCATTTGGCCCTTAACCAAATCTTTTCTTTGGTGAATCGGATGACAACTAGAATAGTGCAACATGGACTTGGCATAACTAGGTTTCCTATAAATGTTACTAAGAAACCCCAATTCATTTTTAGAAATCTTGATGTCCAAATAATTGGCACAATCATAACTCCAGTTGTACGTATATTTAAGGAACCCAGAGCAATTGTTTAAATAGTCAATGAATTCCCTAACACTCAATTCGTCACCCTTCCAAAGAATGAGCAAGTCATCAAGAAATCGGTTGTATAATAGAATATTTTTAACAAACCTAGAGTTAAAAATATTTTCTTATTCCTAGGCCAAAAGAACCAAATTAGCAAAAACTGGGGCACACCAAGCCCCCATTGCTACCCCAGTTAGCTGCTTGTACATTTCTCCTTCAAAAGTTAGAAAATTGTTGTCCAAGACTAACTCCATCAACCCATGACAGATCTCCAATTTCTCCAAATCAAAACTCGTACTAGAGAACAAACTGTCATAAAATAGTTCTAGGCCCTCTTGGTGTGGAATAACAGAAAACAAATTGATGACATCGATTGTCAAAAAACCAAAATTACCCAATTTGGGAAAGTCAACCGAATTTAGTCTCTCTAGACAATGCCATGAATCCTTCAATACATGCCCTGCATCCATTAGAGCTTTCTTACAATAAAGATCTACAAATGCAGCCAGTGGTTCAGTCTTTGAACCCTTAGCAGAAACAATAGGACGAAACTGCAAGTGTTCAGTTCCCTTATGTACCTTAGGTATACCAAAAAATGTTGGCGTACTAGGGAACTTCACTACTAAATAATGAAATTCGGCCTCATTAATAAACCCTTGATATAAAGCGTCCAGCAAGTACAAATCGATTTTCTGATATGCCAAATTCATCTCATGCATAGACACCCTTCCAGAGGTATTGTCATCACTCAATATTTTCATTATTTGGCCAGTATAGTCAATTTTGTGGATGATAACCATCCCCCCACCTTTATCCGGTCTCATGCACCTATACTGCCTAGATGAAATAAATTCATTGAGTATGGCCCTTTCGCTCTTGGCCAAATTATCAACATGTGCAACTCTTCATGCACAAATTCTCCTCAATTCATACTCAACCATATTTTCAAAGATACTAATTTCCTTGTTAGGAAGTGGCATAAAGGTACTTTTCCTCTTAAGTATGGTATCCTTCTGCCTTTTATCTTGAGTATTGACACCAGAACAAGATGAATGAAAATGCAGTTTCAAATTCAGTTCCCTCACAAACAGTTTAAAACTTTTCAATACCTGTGTTGTATCAATATTGAAACTCGGCACAAAATTTTCACCTTTACTAAACAACTTGAAATGGGATTCATTGAGCACAAGATCAGTGTAGTTGTATATAATGAATCCCATTTCCTTGGTAATACTATGTTTCATCCCCTCAACTGGGACTGGATTCACATTGTTGACACCTTCCATACCAAAACCAACATCACACAAATCAAAACCTAAACTCTCATGGGCCAAATCTTTTGAAATATCAACCTCCATAATTCCAAAAGTGTCAGAACAAAATGGTGTTATAACACCCCCACCATGTGTAGCTTGTTCATTTTCAAGGCATAAAAATTTGTTATCATAAACAGTAAGGTCATGAACACCACCAGTACCAACCAAGTCATCCTCTAAAATGCATGTAGGTGGAGGTGCTGTGATATTGTTATACTCACTACACCCCCCCATAACAAGTTCGTCATAAACTGGTTGATCATAAACACTGTCAGATACAAACAAAACTCCAATGTCCTCACACACTTCAAAATCAACAATGAAATCAGAGGTGGAAAATGCTAATGAAAATTCATCCCCCTCCTCCTGGGACTTGATTGATGAAATTGGCCAAGGTGCCGCCCCTTGTTCAGTAGTCTCTCAGACCTCCGAGGCATCACCGGCTCCTCTAAAAAAATGTCTTGGCCCTGACAGTCACCAATACATTCTCCATTGAAACTACTGGAGTCAAACCTAGTGTGTGTCTCCATTGGTAAATTAGTCACCTTACGCCCTGGTGGATATGCTGTCACATTTTTATATGCAATAAAGTCTCTAACCAGCTTCTTATTTTTAATAACCATGTTCTTTTTGACAAAACTTTCAACGTTCTTAATAACTTTCTCGAAATGATTCTTATGTTGAAAAAACATTAAATCATTCGTAATGCTCGAGTCAAGCCTGACAATTTCTTCCCGAAGCTGCTTTAATTTAATTTCATTGTTACGCAAAATCACATCAAGCAGTTCCATACCTGTCCTCTGGTGCAATTCAATTAACTCCTTATAGGCCTACGAATCAGGGTCAATCCCCGTAGGCAACTTCCAAATACGTAAACCCATTGGTACCTGCTTCAAGTACTTGGATTTGGTTAAAAACAGACTATCCAGTTGAACCGCACGGTATTTGGTGCACAATTACTCATATTTGAAAATTTGCTCTCTGAGCGTAAGAACAGGCTGATTACCATCGCCCCTCTGATCATCCGTGGACGAATCACATTGCACGTTTAACACAGGAGCTTCGAACCAGGTAGAAAGATTACGTTGCTGGGTAGTGTAGTCCTTTGAACCCGATGAGGCAGCCACAGCAGTTTTCGAAGTACAAGATCCAGTTTGATTTCACCCAACGACTCCACTGTATGTTGCAGTAGGATTGACCCTTTGTCCAGGTGTAATGTCGTTGGGTGAATGCATGGTATACAGTTCTACCTGTGTCTCCGTAGGACTGTTAACCGGGGTGTCATCGTTGTTAACCCTCTCCTCTTCATATAATCGAACCAACTTGCCCAACACTGCTGCAAGCTCTTTAAGTATAGCTTCCATGTTCAGGTCTCACCACACCAACGCCTCAAACACCAAGTCGACCAACAGTAAAATGAGGTTCAAACACCAACTCCAATGTAGGAATCCACTTAGAAATGAAAAAACAAGGTCAACCACAGTGCATGGGAGTAGACAATCAGGCAAAGACCACGAACTCAATGCAGATGTAAAAGGAAACTATTTAATCCAAACAAGCACACCGACTGAGCGCTTTCACCAGATATACTGGTTTCATCAGAGTCATACAAAAAACACACCCAGCAAGCTCCTTTAAATACTCGTTGAAATCAATTAATCAATTAAAAATTTAAGAAAACATTCATAATGAAAGTATCCAAAATTATAAAATTGTTAAAATACTGGATATTGGAATATCATGTGAATAAAATATGAATAAAAAAACCCAAACACAATCATTTGACATAAACAACACATTACACACAAAATGTTTGTTGAGAAAATTGAATGTATACTCTTACATAAACTAATACTATAAAATCACTTATAATAGTTAAACAGACCCCCCTGAAAACAGCAACACTAATAAGATAACTCTGCAATGAATATGAATGTGAATAAACATAACAAATAATCAATAATTTAAAAAACATGAAACAAACATAATATCACATTAAATATATATACTTAAATGAAATTGGCCCTATATTTCAGTAAAGGTTTCAAAGATATACTTTCATTGATCCCTGGAAATTTTGTGGCATTCAATCTAATCTGCCACTCCATTTCACGAAGGGCTACTAAATTGTTAACATCACCATAACAATTTGGTTTTATCCTGTCAACTATAAAAAACAAAAACTTTTTAAATTCACAACAATTCTTTGTGTGCAAAAAGAGGGCGTTGTGATCATCACCTCTTCTGATGGAACTACAATGCTCCCTAATTCTCTCCTTCAGACTTCTCGTAGTCATGCCTATGTAAAATGCTTCGCATGACATGCAAGAAGCTATGTAAACACAATTGCTCGTAACACAGTTGCAACGTCCAGGGCAAGCAATAGTGCGCCCATACCCTGCCACCGTAAGGTTCGAACCTTCAGCTATGTACCTACACCATTTGCAACGTCCACATTTGCCCATTTGAGATCGCCTAAACCCATCATTACTCCTTTCCAAAATATCCTTCAAATTGCACCCCCTACAATCACAGGTGCATCACCTAAAATTGTTTTCAAACCAGTACTCAAAAAATAATCCCAAAGACCCCTCAAACTTGCACATATTTCAGATGAAGAATCGTTGTATTTCAATACAAAAATAGGACCAGTCACATCTACACCATTATTCAATACTTCACTATTGGACTTAACAACAGAGGAAAATGTACCCTTTGTTTTCAAAATTGGTACATATTTACTTTTCCTCTTTCTGTAAACTTCTTTTTTAGTTTTAGTTAACAGTGCCAGTGGGTAGCCCCTCTCCAGGAATAAACCAATAAGTGTGTAAATCTCCTTTTTAAATTCCATGTCATCACTGATCAATCTAGATAAACGAACCATTTTGCCCTTAACCAAACCTTTTCTTTGGTGAATCGGATGACAACTAGAATAGTGCAACATGGAATTGGCATAACTAGGTTTCCTATAAATGTTACTAAGAAACCCCAATTCATTTTTAGAAATCTTGATGTCCAAATAATTGGCACAATCATAACTCCAGTTGTACGTAAATTTAATTTTCTTTTATTCCACACCAAGAGGGCCTAGAACTATTTTATGACAGTTTGTTCTCTAGTACGAGTTTTGATTTGGAGAAATTGGAGATCTGTCATGGGTTGATGGAGTTAGTCTTGGACAACAATTTTCTAACTTTTGAAGGAGAAATGTACAAGCAGCTAACCGGGGTAGCAATGGGGACTCGGTGTACCCCAGTTTTTGCTAATTTGGTTCTTTTGGCCTGGGAAAAAGAAAATATTTTTAACTCTAGGTTTGTTAAAAATATTCTATTATACAACCGATTTCTTGATGACTTGCTCATTCTTTGGAAGGGTGATGAATTGAGTGTTAGGGAATTCATTGACTATTTAAACAATTGCTCTGGGTTCCTTAAATTTATGTACAACTGGAGTTATGATTATGCTAATTATTTGGACATCAAGATTTCTAAAAATGAATTGGGGTTTCTTAGTAACATTTATAGGAAACCTAGTTATGCCAATTCCATGTTGCACTATTCTAGTTGTCATCCGATTCACCAAAGAAAAGGTTTGGTTAAGGGCCAAATGGTCCATTTATCTAGATTGATCAGTGATGACACGGAATTTAAAAAGGAGATTTACACACTTATTGGTTTATTCCTGGAGAGGGGCTACCCACTGGCACTGTTAACTAAAACTAAAAAAGAAGTTTACAGAAAGAGGAAAAGTAAATATGTACCGATTGTGAAAACAAAGGGTACATTTTCCTCTGTTGTTAAGTCCAATAGTGAAGTATTGAATAATGGTGTAGATGTGACTGGTCCTATTTTTGTATTGAAATACGATTCTTCATCTGAAATATGTGCAAGTTTGAGGGGTCTTTGGGATTATTTTTTGAGTACTGGTTTGAAAACAATTTTAGGTGATGCACCTGTGATTCTATATAGCAGGGGGTGCAATTTGAAGGATATTTTGGAAAGGAGTAACGATGGGTTTAGGCGATCTCAAATGGGCAAATGTGGACGTTGCAAATGGTGTAGATACATAGCTGAAGGTTCGAACCTTACGGTGGCAGGGTATGGGCGCACTATTGCTTGCCCTGGACGTTGCAACTGTGTTACGAGCAATTGTGTTTACATAGCTTCTTGCATGTCATGCGAAGCATTTTACGTAGGCATGACTACGAGAAGTCTGAAGGAGAGAATTAGGGAGCATTGTAGTTCCATCAGAAGAGGTGATGATCACAACGCCCTCTTTTTGCACACAAAGAATTGTTGTGAATTTAAAAAGTTTTTGTTCTTTATAGTTGACAGGATAAAACCAAATTGTTATGGTGATGTTAACAATTTAGTAGCCCTTCGTGAAATGGAGTGGCAGATTAGATTGAATGCCACAAAATTTCCAGGGATCAATGAAAGTATATCTTTGAAACCTTTACTGAAATATAGGGCCAATTTCATTTAAGTATATATATTTAATGTGATATTATGTTTGTTTCATGTTTTGTAAATTATTGATTATTTGATATGTTTATTCACATTCATATTCATTGCAGAGTTATCTTATTAGTGTTGCTGTTATCTGGGGGGTCTGTTTAACTATTATAAGTGATTTTATAGTATTAGTTTATGTAAGAGTATACATTCAATTTTCTCAACAAACATTTTGTGTGTAATGTGTTGTTTATGTCAAATGATTGTGTTTGGGTTTTTTTATTCATATTTTATTCACATGATATTCCAATATCCAGTATTTTAACATTTTTAAAATTTTGGATACTTTCATTATGAATGTTTTCTTAAATTTTTAATTGATTAATTGATTTCAACGAGTATTTAAAGGAGCTTGCTGGGTGTGTTTTTTGTATGACTCTGATGAAACCAGTATATCTGGAGAAAGCGCTCAGTCGGTGTGCTTGTTTGGATTAAATAGTTTCCTTTTACATCTGCATTGAGTTTGTGGTCTTTGCCTGATTGTCTGCTCCCATGCACTGTGGTTGACCTTGTTTTTTCATTTCTAAGTTTCTGTGTTTGCCTATACCTTACTCGGATAGAAGGAAGTTTCTCTGTTCACTGCGAGAGAGGGAGCTTTGAGCAGCCTATCTGTCCCTGGAGGAGTGGTTTCAGCCTAGAAATTAGTAGTTTATTGGCCATTTTGGGCTAATTTCTATGTCTTTCATTTCCCTGCTATAAAACCTGCATTTGCAAGGTTTTTGTGCTAGTATACAGCTCAGCAAGCTCCTGTCTGGTGCCCTGCAGAGTTCTACAGCAGCAGAGAGACAAAAGAGAGACTTTGGAGTGATTAAGTATACTTTTTCTGAATTTTCTTGCTGCCTTTAGCTAACTCAACCTAAAACACCAATTTTCTAGAGTTGTTGTGATTTAAAAAGCTCGTTTCAGTTACATATTGCACTTTTTTTACTGCCTGCACTTTAACAAAGTCGTTTTTGTGTTTAAATTACCTGTTTAACTGTTGTAGGCTACACACTCAAGTGTGATAGCCATTTATGTGCATTTAAAGGGTTTTTGTTTATTGTATCTGCTTTATTTTCTGAAAAAATATATACTTGTTTTCCCACCTTTCTAAGCTAGTATAGTCCAGTTTTCAGGTTAGTGCTGAATTCAGGGCTGTGTTACAAGTTTCTGTCTTTGCCCATACCTTACTTGGATAGATGGAAGTTTCTCTGTTCACTGTGAGAGAGGGAGCTTTGAGCAGTCTATCTGTCCCTGGAGGAGTGGTTTCAGCCCAGAAACTAGTAGTTTATTGGCCATTTTGGGCTAATTTCTATCTCTTTCATTTCCCTGCTATAAAACCCACATTTGTATGGTTTTGCGTGCCAGGCAGCGCCGGTTAGCTAGGGTATAACTATTCCCGGCTCCACAAAGTCTACTCTTCAATTTTTCCCTTGGAATTAGACAAGCTTTCAACTTAAGCACTCAAACCATTCACTTGTTCAAAAATCATAGCAATCACTAATAAACCTTAGCACTAGACCCTCCCTATACTGTAGAGATGGACAAGGCTCTCTATTCTACCTTACCAGCCAATCAGTAAAACAGTTCACTGTACCTATCCAGGCATCTCCAAAGGGCAGTTTCAGGTGTACTCTCCGGTCCAACTGGTGAATCTGTGCATTTTGAGGCTATGTTACAATTGCCTCGTACACAGACAACCCTCTCCTCCTTCCACCAAACACTAATACATGCAAGAGATGCAATTATACAGCCAAATTGGAGGCTAAGCTCTCTCAACCGAAGACTGGACCAGGCAGTCAAGAGGAGAAGGGAATTACTTGCATCCCACCACCAGTCCCACATAGACCTATGAAACTAGCACTGGCAAAAAACACACATAAATACATGAAAACATACTTGGAGGCTCTAAATAAAAATCTGCAGAAGCAACAGAGACCTCCAAAGCAGACATCCAAGCAACCTCCACCCCTCCAACACAAACCATGAAACACGTACTTCACAAAACCAGTGTGCCACACAATCACAGCCCTTAAGGCAAAATAACATACCCAACACACTAGTAATAGGTGACTCTATAGTCAGGCACACTGACATCCCACTCACTAGGCTGGACAAGGAGAAGGTTACTGTTAGCTGCCTGTCGGGTGCCAGGATCTGCCACATAACACAAGCACTCAGGTCACTCCAGAGCAAGTACAAATATGACTCTGTCATTGTCCATGTTGGTGTGAATGACCTGAGCCGTACCTCCCTGGACTACATGAAAAGGGACATGGAGGAGCTCTCTGATCATGTAGCCCAGGCTGGTATGACTCTGACCCTGAGTAGCATCCTGCCCTCACCAAGAATGATACCACAGTATAGAGAAAAAATTATCAATTTCAACAATTGGCTAAGCTTCTGGTGTCATTCAAAGGGGATCCAGTGTCTGTCAGCCTGGGATGACATGCTCGACAAGCCACACTGCTTCGCTAGAGATGGCTTGCAACTGTCACTCATCGGCTTTCAAATACTGGCCAAGGCTCTTGCCACCCCCATAGTGCCTTTTTTAGGCAAGGCTCAAAAGACAAACCCACCACTGTAAATAGCACAAGTAACAAAAAACTGAGGGTAATGCTACTCAATGCCAGAAGCCTAAACCTCAAAATGCACGCACTCGAGGCACTCCTCAGTATGGAGAAAATTGATATATGTGCAGTAACAGAAACCTGGTTTAAGGCTCCAGAGAGCACCCCAGCACTACCAGGCTACAACTCATACCATACATCTTGGCCAAAAAACCCAGACTGAAATACAAAAGGCGGGGTAGTATCCATATTCATCAAGGATACCCACACCTTCAGGTTAGTGACACAGCACAATGCTTCAGACATCATCCACGTACAACTAACAATGAGCAAAACTGCTATTCAAATTATAGCTTACTACAGATCACCCACCATGTTCCAGGATCCCCAATCTGCATTCCTGGAAACACTGGGAAACATAAACGTCCTACCAAACACCCTGATATTGGGTGATTTCAATTACCCAAACATTAACTGGGAGAACTACGCAAGTACAAACTCATTTGCCCAACATTTTCTAGAATTTATAAACTCAAATGCCTTGGATCAACTGGTCAACACCCCCACCAGAGGTGGCAACATATTAGACCTGGTCATCACCAACATGTGCGACTGGTGTTCCACACCGGAGGTCAACCCATCGCTGGTTAGATTTGACCATAAACTAATCACTCTGGATATCCAAATTCCGCCACCAACCCCGGTCAAAGAAAACACCATAAAAAACTTTTCAAAAGCAAACTTCACATTACTTAAGACCGAGGTGGGAAGTTTCAAAGCACCCATGCTAAAGGATAACACTGTCCAAGCTGCAAAATCCTTTACTAATGCACTCTGTGGGGACCTACAAGAATCCATGGATCATGCTATCACAAACAAAACCAAGACTCGCTCCTCCAAGAAAAGGAAACCAGTCTGGTGGACCCCTGCCATAAACAAGCTATACAATAGAAGGAGGAAACTAGTACAGAAAAGAGTAAAATCCCAAGAAGGGAAGACATCCCTGATCAGTATCAGCAAGGAACTACTTTCCCTCATAAAATCATCCAAGGCTAGCTTCGAAAGAAAAATTGCCATGGACTCCAAAGATAACCACAAGGCATTCTTTAGCTATGTCAAGAATCTAAGTGGCAATTCCCAGATCTGCTCAGAGTTAGTGCAGAATGGCACAAAATACAGTGAACTGACCGATATAGTCAACATCCTGGCAGACAGGTTCAGTGCAAACTTCACCCACCTCTCAGCCCCAAAAGGGCCCATAACTATACCAGAAGTATTTAGTGCCACTGAAATCACAGACACTCAGGTTAAAACAGCCCTCTCCAAAGCCAAAAACACAACATCAATGGGACCGGACAGTGTTCCAGGATGCGTCCTACACAAGCTCAAAGATGAACTAACCCCTCACCTAAACACACTGTTTAAACTCAGCCTCTCCACAGGCTATGTGCCCACAGAGTGGCTCACAGCAACAGTTATTCCACTCCACAGAGATGGAGCCACAATGGACCCCAGGAACTATCGTCCTATAAGCCTGACTAGCTTGGTCTGCAAAGCTATGGAGCGCATAATCATGGATCTCATTAACAGACACATTGGAAACCTACAAACACTGGATCCTACCCAGTTCGGCTTTGTTAAGGGCAGATCTTGCCTCCTAAACCTGGTGGACTTCTTTGAGACAGTTACCAAAGCTATAGACAAGGGAAAGGTCATCCACACAGCCTACCTAGACCTTGAAAAGGCCTTCGACACCATTCCCCACTCAGGTATTATAGACAAGCTCACCAGCCTGAACATAAACCTCTACATCACAAGATGGGTTGCCAACTGGCTCACAGGCAGAACCTACATGGTAAGAGTTGCAGGAGCTAGGTCTGACTCTAAACCAGTTACAAATGGCATTCCCCATGGCTCAGTCCTAGGACCCCTCCTGTTTGGCATATATTTCTCAGAGGTACAGGCAAGCACAGGAGGACTATAGCTGACCATGTTTGCAGACGACTACAAACTAGGGGCTATAATTGACTCTCCAGCTGACACAGACATCCTCCAAAAGGGTCTCACTGAGACAGATACCTGGTGTCAAAACTATGGCCTCAAGCTAAATGCCAAAAAGTGCATAGTCATCCCCTTTGGAAAAAACAAAGTACCCACAAATTACCACATAGGTGGTAGCCCCCTAAATACGAAAGACATAATAAGGGATCTGGGGACCCAAGTAGATAGTAGCCTCTCCTTTGATAATCACATTGCCAAAGTGGTTACAAATCCTTCTATGTGGCCCACCTAATCACAAAAGCGTTTGCATCCAGATTGAAAAAGATTATTGGGCCCCTCTATGCATCACTCATCAGACCCATCATAGAGTACAATGCCCCATTTGGGATGTACCTTACAAGACACCTGCAACAACTAGAAAGACCACAGAAGTACCTCACCAAGAGGATCACTGGCCTCAAGCAGATGACCTATGCAGCTCAACTGAAGAAACTCCAGCTGTACTCGGTTGCATACCGCCTACTCAGAGATGATCTCTGTCTGACATACAAGTTCATGTCCAACCCAGAATTGATAGACATGCTCCACCTAAAGAAAACCATATCCCCTCGAGCCACACGCTCCAGGGATCTAAACCTCACCACAACAATAAATAGGACATGCTGGAGGGATAGAATCCTGTCCCAGTGACTTCCCATGCTCTGGAAGAAGATTCCAATCTACATTAGGCAGAGCTCCTCACTAACCCTCTTCAAGAGAAACCTTGATGAGTGGATGGGAAACAGAAAGTTTACCCCAGGGATCACTTCAATGTCTCTGCTGGACAGAAGCACGGGGAACTAATCTAAGGGGGCAGCGATAGCTAACACATTCCGGCTAAGCTTATAAATGCCTTCAGGCAGATAGCCTAGTACCTACCTATGAATCTATGAACCATTGTTTTATGGATGATGGGCAACTGAAATGCTTGATGCAAACTATTGTTTCTAACATATACCCGTTCTGTTGCAAACATGTTACAGCGGAGACATTACTGCATAACTGTACACATCAGGCAAACTGCTCTGCTGTGAGGCATATAAATATTTTCTTAGAAGAGTAATCAATTATATAACTTTTTTAACAGGTTACACACTTACCCTTGTTATTACTTCAGGTAGCAATTGTGTTTTGGAGGGCTGTCCCTGTCTGATGCTATCAGAACACAGCCATTACATGGTTAAGTAAAGATTGCTGTGTCTGACGGGCAGCAGTTTTCCTATGTGTATGTTTGTGTGAGATCCTACACGTCAAGCTAGGTAATCATTATGTGTGCTATCCTTTGCCTCTTTGCCAGAGCCAGTGCATTCTGTGCATGCCTCAGTCTGCCAGCACCATCTTCATCTGGTTCTCCCTTGGACATCTCATCTATACCAGCTGATGCTGCTGCTGGCCCTGCCTATGATCCTTGAAATGGAGGTTCTGCCCCTTGCTGTCCTTGTAAAAGCTGTTTCCTGAGAATGATATTGTGTAACATGCAAAGAAAGTATTTCAGCACAGGTGTTTGGATCATACTGCAGTGCACTTTCTAATGTGTCTAGACACCAGAAATATTCCCTCCAATGTAGCTCAGGAAGCTTGCACTTTAACTTCTAATGGGCAGAGCCTATGTCTTTTGAAAGATCACATTATGTCCTCACATTTCAAACAAAAGTTCATATATCTGGAACCATAGGGGTTATGAAAGAAGTATAAATGGCAAACCCTTCAGCACAAACTATTTTTATAGTGATAGTATTCTTTAGGTTCTAGGTCTTAAACTGAATTTTATAAGTCCTGGTAAACACCGTTATTACATCTGTAATATTTTGTAAACACTTACAGTATCTCAGCAACCACTCAAGTTACGCACATACTGTCAGCAGCATTTTATTCCTCTAGCCAAGAGCTTTCATATGAGGCTAAGGAGTTCTGTCTGTGTTACTTAAGTGTTGAGATATTTAGAAAAGTTTGAAATTATATTTATATAAATTAATATCATAAAAATAACAGTTAATATATTTTTACCTGCACTAGACAGAGGTCAAATATTATTGCAGCTGAGTATGACATTGTGTAATCTTTAATATGAAATATTTTAAACCATTTTACATACCATGGTTTTGGAATTATTGATTCAAATATGAGCAAGTAATATTTGATGCCTAGAGGTGTCAGTAGGGGGTACAGGACATTTGGACCCTGCCGATTTGCCCCCAGACAATTCGCTCACAGCCAGTTTGACCCCGAATGGTTAGACCCAAATAAAAAAAAAAATAATGTAAGTCAAGCCAAAGCACATCAAAGCATAAATAGAAAAGAAAGACTGTTTAAACATTGTTAAAATTGGTTTAGACAGTCTTTTTCTTTTCTATTTATGCGCTTCGACTACACTTACTTTTACAAAAAATGCAATTAGTTAGTTGAATTATATATAAAAAAAAAACAATAACTGCAAAAACAAGATGGAAATAAGCAGTAACAATAACATTCGGAAGTTCACAGTACTAAATAGTCTGGAGTTACCGTATAATGGTAAAATTACCATTGTATAAAAATAAATAAAATTAACAATAAAAATACAATTAAGGCATTAAAAATAAAGTATCCCTACAAATATAACCTAAAATAAAAATGTAGAAACACATATATGCAATAAATTAATGAACAGAAACTCTGGACTAGATAATGCTGCAAACATCCGGATTAGTTAACAAACTCCTGCTCTACCTCTTAGCTGCTGCACATCCCTGGCTCCAAAGTCCACACCTTATCTATCCAACCTGCTTGTACTGTCCTACAGTTTAGAATTTGCCCTGTCTGTTGCTGACCTACAGCCTTATTCCACTGCAACAACTGCTGTCCATTCCCTAAACTAAGGAACCATATCTATATACTCCTTGTGCATCAGTCCTTCAAAGAAAAGAAAGTATGTGTTTTAAAACTACAGGCAGTACAACTAAACATTTTTTGATACTTCAGGTTTTTGTACTCTCCCTAGCCAGAGTGACCAGCAGCCAAAGCCCTTCTCTTCACCTACTTCCATACCTTCTCCTCTCTTGCCCTCTGTATATAATTGCTATCTTTCCCTCCTCCTATTTCTAGACCTGCTACCTCCCTAAAGAAGCTATTGTTTGCTATACTGCATTTGTCTACTAGGTGGCACCCTTCTCCGAGATCTATCCTACTGACTAAATATTCCACTCTTAGGCTCCTAATTTTCATAACTTGTTGAACTACAGCCCCACTATTTCCTTCTATCTGTACGCTACATCACTTATCTACCCTGGTTACTATCACAACTATCAAGGCTCTTACCTCCTACCTATTCCCACCCAAACTTACCTTACCTTTCATCTCTCCTCTGATTGTTTTCCTAGGGTTCACTATTTCCTTCTACCTGTACTCTACATCACTTATCTATCCTGCTTACTATCACCACTACCAAGGCTCTTACATCCTACCTATTCCCACCCAAACTTACATTACCTTTCATCTCTCCTCTGATTGTTTTCCTAGGGTTCACTCCCTCAGTGGCTCTACCTGCTCTGTTCGCCCTGAGGGCTCAATCCACTCCCCTACCCTACCCCCAATTCCCACCCACCCCAGTACACTTATCTTTATTGTAAGTTTGAATTTCCTCCCCTTCCCCTAAACCAATCCAGTTCTCTACCCCCCTCCCAGCATTCATTCAATTGGTAATCCCACCCCTTCTCTATTCCTTACCGGCCTGTACTCTCAGTTAGACTCCTCCCCTTCTCACCAAACACTTACCTATTATCCTGTTACCTGCTCTAATCTTAATTTACTCTAATTAACCATGACTCTTACACTTCTACAAACTTCCCTTATCTCCTCTATATGCATTTTTCTCCTAATAACTGTCTACAATGCTACTTCCTATTCCTCCTACAAACTACCACCTTCTTCCCCCCACCCGCTCCACTCTCTCCCTTCCCAAGACATTCCACTTTTACCATATATCCCCCTCCCTACTTCAACCTAATCCAATTCACTATTTTAAACTAAAGCTCCTAACCACTTATTTAAAACATCCTACAACCAAACTGAAATTGCTTCTCCCACTAACTACATGTCACAAACTAAAAAGGTTCCGCTCCTTTCTTCCTCCAACTGGCTTGCTCTATCAGGACACATTCACCCCAACCCTGGACCTATGACTAGTATTAATCCTTCTCTCCCTACCACTTCAAATAGGACAAACGATAAATACCTAAAGCTCATTACCATTAACGCCCAGAGTGTAAAAAGTAAAATAACACCCTTCCACGCTTGGCTAAACCACACTCAACCTGATATTATGGCAGTCTCAGAGTCATGGCTAAAACCCCACATCTCTAACTCTGAGATCGTAGCCCCCAGCTTTCAAGCTCTCAGATACGACTGCCAAAACAGGAAAGGAGGAGGAGTAGCCTTAATCTATAACAGCCAACTGAATCTCTGTCCCTACCAGAACCACATTCCTCAGTTCAACAGTGCCAAACTAGTCATTGGAATCCTCAAGATGAATAAATACAAAAGTATCTGTATTGTGGCCATCTATATCCCTCCTGGAGACAACACCAACACCCAAGAAAACATTCTCTCTTGGGTCTCAACCAACATTAAACTAGAAACAAACATTCTAGGTGATGTGAACATTGACTGGAATAGAATCAATAACAATAATCCTTATCTATCTATCAATCTATTTAATTTCACACAACTAATAAACAGCATTACCAGACCTAACAGAAACAACCCCCTGGGGTCCATCCTGGACTGGATCTTAGTCTCCCACCCTAATAAGATCTCTGACTCTAGCATTCTACCAGACACAATGAGTGATCATCTCCCAGCCTTTATTCACCGAGCTTCCCATTCCTCCCCACACCAACACCAATATACCCATACTCGTAATCTCTCAAACTTTAACCAGTCTATATTTTTGGAAACCCTTAAACTAACGAATTGGGACATCCTAAAAACTCTTCCAATAGATAAAGCCTTAGACTCCTTCAGTACTACTTTCCTAAGCATCCTAAACTCCCAAGCCCCGCTCCGGACACATACCTCTCAACTGTCCCTGATTTTGACTCAAATTTTAGCTCTGTCCCTGTTAATCCCTCCTAAAACTGGTGACTTTTCGAGAAAAGGTGGTGAATTTCATTTAATAATGACAATAATTAGAGTTATATACTTCTTTTACTTTAGAAACTGCATATTAATTCAAATTCTGTTATTCTGCCATTTTCACAAGTTAATTGTGCTAATATTTTAAAAGTGTCCCTGATTGTCCCTGATTTTTTTCATATTTGTCCCTGAATCTGTTGAGATTTGTCCCTGACTGGTTGAGAGGTGCGCCCGGACAAAATGAATAAAATACAACTCTGCCCCTTGGCTAACAAAGGACACAAAAACTCTTATGCTACAAAGAGATAAGACATGGAAACTTTACAACAAATATAAACACCCAGCCACCCTCCTTCAATATAAGCAACTCCGCAATCTAACCAAAAAGCATATCATTAATGATAAAAAGTCTTATTATACCAAACTACAGTCCACTCACTCCAAAAATCCCAAACAATCCTGGAACTCCATCAGCTCGCTTATGCACCCTGGCACTAAATCCAATCCCTGTCCTGACAACAATAAAACCGACACAGAAATTGCCACCCTTTTTAACCACTTCTTTACCAACTCTATAGCTGAACTCACTAAGACCTTCCCCAACTACAACCCTTCCCCTTCCCTTAAAACCACTTCCCCCTCTAATCCACAACCCCCCACTTCTAATTATCCCCCTATTTTTCAGTTAAAACTAGTCTCAACTTCCTACATTAAAAAGCTTCTTTCCAAATGTAAGCCATGCTCCAATGCCCCCGACAATATTCCCTCACTCTTTCTCAAGCACGCTGCAGATGGTATCGCCATCCCCATCAGCATTCTCATCAATAGATTCATTCAGGAATCTTTCGTCCCCAAATTATGGAGAGCGACCTACATCTTGTCCCTCCACAAAGAAGACAAAAAAAATAGCATCTCTAACGTTAGACCAATAGCCACTCTTTCCCCAATTTCAAAAGTACTTGAAAAATGTGTTCACCTGCAACTCATGCCCCACCTCCTCAGTAACTAACTCCTCACCCCTACACAACATGGCTTCCATCCTGGCCATAGTACTACAACTGCTCTCCTCTCTTTCTTAGACATTGTTAACCATGCCTGTGATGCTGGATAAATTGTCTCCACTGTCCTTCTCGATCTATCCAAGGCATTCAACACTGTATCACATACCCATCTTCTCAATCACCTTTCTAACCTCAATCTCTCTGTAGATACCATTTCATGGTTCAAAAGTTATCTTTCTGACAGATCCCAAGCTTTGAAATGGCAAACTGGTACTTCAATCTTCCTACCTACACCTACCGGAGTCCCACAGGGATCTATACTCGGACCTATGCTCTTTAACATATTCATCAATAATTTTCGCACTGCAATTCCAAGCGCTCAAATAGTGCAATATGCTGATGACTCCACTTTAGTCTGCTCTGCCCTTAGCCTTCCTGAGCTCCAGACTAAAACCAAATTGACCTTCACAACTACAGAAAACAGGATGCTTCAAAATCATCTCTCCCTTAATGCCAATAAATCCCAAATCCTTCTTTTCTCCCACACAAAAGCCCATCCTCTTGACAAGCAATCATTCAAGATCACCAGCCATACTGACTCCTCTTTAGAAGTTGTTCCTTCTGCCAAACTTCTTGGTGTTACCATTGATGAACATCTGAAATTTGATACACATATTCAACTGAATATAAAAAAAAAAAAACATCAGAAACTCGGTATGCTATATAGAAACAATCACTTTCTCTCTATTGCTACAAGGCAAACCCTTGCCTCCTCCTACCTACTACCTTCCCTATTGTATGGTGCTCCACTTCTAACTAACCTCTCAGCTTCCATCTCCTCAAAATTAGAAAGCTGCTACAACAAAATCACCAAATTTTCTACTAAATGTACTCACTGCACCCACCATTGCATCTCTCACCACAGTCTAAAGTGTCTCGAGCTTCCTAATCATCTAGTCTACCTTCAGCTTACTACAGCCCACAAACTAATCTTTAAACCTACTGTATGCCCTGCTCTAACTAATATCTTGCCTTTCTACACACCACTCAGACCCGTAAGATCAGCCCAATAAAATCTACTTTCTGTACACAAATCTAAATGACCCCCTGGTCAATTTCTCCTTTCCTACTCACTGGCCAAAAAATGGAACTCTCTCCCACCCCTGCTTAGAATCACTACAAACTCTGAACACTTTAAATCCCTACTCTACTCCCACCTATCCCAAAACTGGAAATGTAATTGTACCCTTCCGACCTAAACCCCTCTTATGTCTCCTAGACATGTTCTCCTTCAAATGCCTCTACTTTCTGCTATTTCTACAGCTCCCCCCTCTACTTCAACTGTATATTGAATTTTTCTCTTCTGTGTGCTTATTATTTAAATACTGTACACAGGCTCCCATCTCTACTCTGTGCAAATGGCTCTACATGCAAATTGCTCTCTGAATTTGATTGTAAAAATGATATTATTCACATATTTCATATGTATGTGTTATTTTGCATTATTCTGTGGATAATTTGTACAAATGTATGATTCTATGCTTGCTTGTTTTAATTTCTGTAATTGTTTTTATTGTTGCTTGTTTTAATTTCTGTAATTGTTTTTATTATGGAACTTTTCTCCCCTGGCCTCCACTCAAAATGGGCCTTTTGGGCTCAGTGGACCTCTCTGGTTATCAAACTGGAAATAAAATAAATAAATAAATAAACTGTTGTAAAACAGAAATATTCTATAAATTCTTGTAGCTGTGACTCTTTTACTGACCAAAAAATTAAAAGTAATCAACAAAACAACACTACACATGTATGTACTTACTTGAAGGAGAATTAGAACATTTTCTCCAGCACCACACATTTAAATAATAATTGCATAAATCAGTACTACAACTGTGTCCATAGCTATTACTTTTTTGATGAAAACAAAAAAAATTGTGAGGTACAAGATCCATAATACTGCCAATCATTTTTCTATTAAAACCATATATATATATATATATATATATATATATATATATATATATATATATATGTGTGTGTGTGTATGTGTGTGTGTGTGTGTGTGTGTGTGTCTGTGTGCAAAATCTTTCTTAAAATATCCAGCTCTTCATTATATTGATTTAATTTAATTTTAAAAATTTATTTATAATACGTAACAGATTGATTAAAATATTAACATAATATAAAATAAAAAATGTGTTTAATTTATTATAAAAAATATGTTATAAAGTAACACTAGTCATAATAAGTTAAAACATAACACTAGTTATTATATGTTAAAAGTTTATGTGTTATATTTATACTAACCAATGTAATAATTAAATTAAATAAAAATATTAAAGTAAAAAATATATATATTTACAATGAAAAATGAACAGTATTAGTATTGAATAATTGATTAAATAATAACATAATGATAAAGTACTTATTAGAATATATTTGGGGTCAAACAGTCTGGAGTCAAATAGTCCAGGATTGAACTGTCCACTAAAAAATCACATATACAATACATATAAATGCATACATGAAATTTTATAGAAAAGCATTGGGGTTGAAACATCCAGGGGCGAACAGTCTGTGGTCAAATAGCCCTGCTTCCTCCGTAGGAGTTAACTGCAGATGCATGGTTTAGAGCTTAAGTGTATCAATAACAGACTAGAATCAGCAGTTCTGAATCTATGCTATGTAGGTATTAGAACAGTGCAAATCAAGTGCAGAGAAATGCAAAAATACTTGAGTCCTTTTGTGTGTTTCCCAGCTAAGACAGGCCTGTTAAACACCTGCTGCCACTAGATGAATAATCCTAGCCCTCCTAATGTAAAAGCACAATAACAGAGTGTCCAGAGTGAAATGCTACCACAACAAACTTAAAAGGTACAAAATGCTACTACAAACAACCTTAAAGATATGGATATGGCAGTGTACTTTAAACAGCTTATAAAACTGTGATTATTCAATAAAAGTACTTTGCTTTGAATAAATGAGCCACTCAGTTGTATAGAATTTATAAAGGCACTGAAAAACAAGATGAACTGATTAATAAGCCTTCTAGCCAATAAAAATACATTTAAAAATCTCAAGTGTTTCCCCCACCTAAACAGACAGGCTACCTCCTGGTGCACTCAATAGAAAATCATCTGATCTCTTTTGATGTATTTGCTAGAGAGTAAAAATACTCTACTTTATCCAACAGCTAGTTTGATAATGAAATCAGATCAATTAGAACAGACAATGAGAGGCAACATGCACTTTTTCAATATAAGCACAAGAAAAATCAAATAAATAATGCAGAATGTCAACAGCAGTGTAGAAAGGGAGGAGCTTATTAAGCTAAATTTACAGTATGGGTGAGAAGGGTAAAATCACCAGGTTTAAAAAGCAGGTCAACAAGAGGGCGAGTGGGTGGAAAAACAGAGCTGGGAATCACCAGTAGTGCTCAATTTATGCAGGTTTGAAATCTTTCCAGACAAGACAGAGGCCCAGACTTCAGTGAATATTTAAGTATTTTGATATTCAATACACACCATTCTCATAATACTTGTATTCTTACTGTACAAAATAAAAACCTTTGGAATTATAATAAGATTTCTCCAGAAGATTGCTGTTCTCTTTCTCATTTCTTTAAAGCTTAAACTAGATATTCCTTTGTATTTAATCTACTAATATCAACAATAAAGTAATTCTTAAAAAAAAGGCTGTTTGTGAGCGGACAGGTGTGGCCACCACTAACTGGGAAAAGCTGAAAGAAATGTTTTATGCATCATTCTATTTCTCATTGTCATGTTGCTGCCATTTACATATTAAAAACACATTTCATGAAGAAGACATACTATAACAAATGCACATCGTTTTAAGTATACATCCGTATATATGGATACACTAGACAATCTCAATGTACTAAAATGTCGAAATTCAGTACGTCGAGACCGAATAGTGGAAAGTGCAGTTACCCAAAACTACACTATGCCGAATCTGCAAATGTCGAATCCGCCGCTATCGTAGTGTCGCGTTCATGATGTGTGGTGCAGTTTGTGGATTTATCTGGGATTTCAGGTAAGTGTTGTGTGTTTGAGGATATTGGGAAGGGATTTTAGTGTGTGTGAGTGTGTGCTGTGGTGTATTTTGTGGGTTTGTGTGTTTAGTGCAACCTCGTAGTTGGAATATATAAGTAGGGGGGATGGGGGTGGGGGCTGCAGGGAAGGCTTGCCCCCCCTGCTTTTAGGTAGGTTACGTGTGTTTGTGTGTGTTGTTCTGTTTGTTTAGTTAGGTAGGTGTATGTGTATGTGATTATGTCCTGCTTTGTGCGTGTATGTCAATGGTCGCTATTGTGGTATTCGTGATTATGGGTTTTTGTGTATGAGGGTTTTTGACTATTCAGTCTCAAAATACTGAAATTCAACATTTCAGTATTTCAAGATTGTATAGTGAATCTGTATATATATATATATATATATATATATATATATACAGATTCACTATACAATCTATAGATAGATAGATAGATCTATAAATATATATATATATATATCCATATATAGAGAGAGAGAGAAAGAGAGAGAGAGACAGAACAGAACAGAACTAAAAACATGGTCACTATTGGTCTGTGTTACATAATCAAACCACACCTCACCAAAACTCTTTTTGTAGAAACAAAAACAGCAAATGTTCAATAAAGTGAACATTCAAATAAGGGAAAAATACCACAGGGAAAGGAAGAACTTAGCCACCTTACCAACTCCACACACACTGCAGTATATGAAACCCAGCCAAGTGGGGGCCTGTTCCCTCACACCCCCCATGTGGGGAGGCTGCACCCCCCACACCCCTCCTAACTATATATACCAACTCCAAAATCACACTATAGTGGGGAAAAAGGCAGTTTTCTAACATTGGCCAACTGCTTCCTTTCCTTATATATAATGCAATCTTTGTAAAATGAGGATAAAACATACCCCTGGATTTACTATCCCTCCGTGCAGGACTAAGCTAGTCCTGCATTTGGAAGCGGCAGTTTAACAGCAGGATGGCAGCACACCATGCATATTAATGAAGGTGCGCTGCCTGAGCTCTTAAACGGACACAGAGAATGTACCAGTGCAGGAGGCGTGTCTGAGAGCAGAGCTCTCAGAATATACATGCTCCTGCAATGAAGAACAGTAGAGTATGAATAAGAATGAGTGATACCACTCATAGGTGTTCGCATACCCCCAGCAACATCCCCCCACATTTACAAGAGCAATAGTTAAAACATTAAATATAAAGAAGCTTATTTTTTTTATGAAACAGATTAAATTTAACCGTAGGTGCACAGGTTTGCCCATCGCTTAGCTATGGTTAATGCAGCTTAAATGGCACAAGAGGATAAAAAGCAAGATATAGGCAAATGAAGGAGTGCAGCAATAGTGTAGTGGGCTGAACATTCGGCTTACAATCAATCATTCCCGGTTTTAGTCCCACTCCAGTATAATCCATTTTCCATGTCAAATCACTGTATGATCAATTTATTTTGTTGCATAACCTATGATAACATATATTTATAACATTTATATATTTATAACATATATTTGTGAACTGGAGTACTGCATTAAATGCAGATGTGAGGTGTCATTGTCATAATGTTGCAAAGTCCACAGATAATCACAAGTGCCCCATACAGTATATGTACACAGGAATCAGGGATACAAATGGAAGGTAAAATGTGTAATGAATGATAACTCCATACAGTTTCCAAATCCACCACCTTCCCAAGAACCATTAGACATCACTGTCTAAATTAGTGTGGTGGTAAGCGGGAGTAAGCACTAGTAAGCAAGTGTATGCATAATTAAGCAGTAATAAGCGTGAGTAAGCATATCTAAGCAGTAGCAATTGAGTTTAAGCCTGTTAGCGCAGGGGTAAGCAATATTGAAGCTAACTCCCTGTAAGCATATTTAACCACAGGTTAGCATTGCTTACCTTCGTGCAAACCTGCGCAAACCCACATACAATTGCTTAAAAGTGCCATAAATGCTCTGTATGCATCAGCCACTGTTCTGGCCAGAAACAAAATAAACAGCCTTTGCAGGTCTTGAACCCAGGACCCTGTGCAGTATAGTCACAGTAGTTAACCACTAAGCCATCACAGTGGTACACAAGATTGACTCACTATAGGAAATTCAAACTGAACATGTGAAAGGAATATATATACAGACGTATGTTGTATAACCTACTACATAACATAAATATGTGAACCGGAGTACTTAATTAAGCCCAGATGTGAGGTGTCATTGTAATAAACTGTTGAAATCCCCTAATAAACACAAGGACCCCATACAGTGTACGTACACATGAATCATGGATACCAAACACATATATAACATGTAATGAATAATAAATCAATGCCACAATGCAAATATAATGCAACTTAAATATTAAGCAACACTAAGCATTGCACAGCCCAGCTTAGTAGGTGTAAACAATGTGTAGGCCAGCTAACTCAGTCTGCCCATTGGTATACTCCTTTAAGCAATGCCAGCCATAGGTAAGCAGGTTTGCCCATAGCTTAGCCTTTTCAAAACCATCTAATCACAGCAAAGAGTGGGAAATCGGCATTATTTAAACCCAACAGGTGAGAATACATCTCATAACTGGTTGTAGCTTCCCCTTGTAGGCACTATGTCTGGAATGGGAGAGGGTATGAGAAATACTATGACATGAGACTGTTGCAGGGCCATTACCAGGGTTCCCAATACAAAGCAGAAGCCTGAGACTCTCTCACCTGTGACCTCAACAGTACCGCTGGCATACCCCAAACTGGTGACTAGGTCAGGCATCACTATTCCGACCTGAAGGGGTGAAAGAGGGATCTCTTGGATCAGTGGATCCAAGAGGCTAGGAGGACAGGGGAGGCCCCAGCCATGTGTAAGTATCAGTCCACTACCTGTTTAGTAATTGCCAGCTCATGTATATTATTGATAGGTATGACTAAATATTCATCTTATGTCTTTTATAGTGGCAAGTTAGTGGGCTATGAATCAGGAGGCCCATGGATGTAGACTGGAGTGGTTGTGACATGAGGGGAGGTTAGTAATACTCTTGCATGTACTGTCACAGGAATTAATCTAAAAGTAGTAGTAAGTTAATTGCCTGTATAAAACCTGTATTGTTTAAGGCATGTACTGCATACAGCAGAGAATATGGCTGGAAGAGTCTCATATAGGTTGTATGTAAATAAAAGCATAATAGCCTGACAATAAAGGTCTAACTGCTGGACTGCATGTGTTTACTCTGGTATCATATGGTAATGTAGTGTTGCAATCACTTAATAGTACTGTTGTAGTAAGCACTGTTACCCACACTGTGCTACATAAATAAAATGGGTAGGAATGTCTGTATATGACTGGTGTAATCCCAAGAGGTCATATAGTACAACTGAGAGAGTCATAGACAGAAAACAGTGAAAAGACAGTCAACAAAATCCAAATAGCACACTCAACTGAGATGTGAACTGTTGTATTGTTAGCACACACAGCCATGGTTCAAATCCTAGGAGTGGTAGTAAGCTGCATACAGAATCATACCCCTACAGCTGTACAGATATGTCCAGTAAATTGGTCCATATCTGCTGCCTGTCCCCCTGGGAAATCAGTGGTATGATCCTAGACATTTTGGCAGCATACAAGAAATACAACTAAATGTTAGACATCTATGAGAACAAACCTGTCACTCTAGCAATTCCCCAAAATGTTATGAGAGTAATAAGCCAAGTATGTCCCATCTACACCCCCCATGTTGTCAAGCTGTGACCAGAGTGTGTACAGTAACAGAGTGAGATGTATGCGCATAATACTAATGCGGAATCTGGTAATTTTTGTGGAAAGAGTCAGGTAGTACTAACAAACAGTGCTCTCACAGGTCTGTGAGATACGAACACTGTGCCTAGAAATAAAAGACTGATACCCTTTACTGATACTGTGTACTCTGGTATTGTATGGCATTGTTAGTGTTGCAGTTGCTCTGAATAATAAGGTATCACTCATCACTGTCACCCACACTGTGCTACATAATATAACTGTCTAGGAAATCCTGTATAAGAGTGTTGTAATACAAGGTCAGAATGTAAAACCACAGGAGAATTATAGACAGAAATCAGATAAGAGATACACAGCCATATCAATATACCACACACAACTGTGATGGACAGTGTTTTGTTATTAGCAGACACAGCTATGGTCCGAATCCTGGGAGTGGTAGTAAACTGTATGCAGAATCATACCCTGCAAGTGGACAGAAATGTCCAGAATGTCCAGTTAATCAGCCCATATCGGGTGGCTGTCACCCTGTCCCCCTGGCATATCAGTGTGCTAATCTCGGACATGTAGGCAGCATTTCATGTCATGTAACTGACTGTCAGGCCTGTACATATTTGGAAAATGTCAATGAAAACAAACCTGTCATTGTACAATTCACTAAAGGTTTAAGAGGGTGATAGTCGAAATATGTCCCGGTTCACCTGCATGTGGTCAAGACATGCCCAGAGTCTATGCAAAAAGAGACGGACAGGTATGTGCATAACTTCAACCTGGAATCCAGGAGTACATGTAGAAACAGTTAGTGTTAACAAACAATTCCTCCACAGGTATACCAGGAAAGAGGTATATGCTGCAGGTAAAACCAGTTCATTTATATAGTTGTCGACAGCCATACCACTGTCCAAACTAAGGCAATAGGGTAGTGTACTAATACTTGTAAGATACAAATAACAGCACTGACTAGGAAAGTAATGCGAACTACAGGAATATACTAGTTGTTAATTGACATATCTGCAACAATAAACTAAATACACAACTCAATTGGTATGTGCTGATTTGATTCTAATGTTGGGACATATGTCATATGACAGAGTAGAACCTTTTCTGCTGATGTACCTCATTCCCTGCTCCCCAGAAGGGACTTTTATTTCTATGTGTGTGAAATTTATGGCCCCATAATGTCAGGAAAGTGTGCTATTGCATAAAAATCCTGCGTAGTTCTTGCTCATGGGAAACAGATATGCTTCCATGCATGTAGTAGTATTGCATTTAAAAACTGATGTAATATTCTACAGGCTGACGCCTGTGACACCCCCTATATATACCCTGTGGGTCTCTGAAAATTACCAGTAGCTAGTATATGTAATGTTAAACATACCGTTGTTTCCATTGGGATGGCTTTTTCACAATTTCCTTGTAGCCTGAGGTGTGTCCAGCAGAGGTTGCATATTTCTGCCAGTGTTTCCCTGTCCACCCTGTATCTGTCAACAATTTTTGTTTCATGCAGTCCATGATAAGTCAAACAGGAGTCTAAATACCCTTCTTCTTCTTTTTGCCTGAGGTCTGGTGGCAGCAGCAGCATGCTGATTTAAAGTCTTTTGCACATACAGGATAAGAATAGTAGCAGCAACCTCTAACATGCTTTTTTCCTAAATGTGTTCGTGCCTGCTTTCTAAAAGGTTTTGGTGTACATGGCAATAGCCTACACTGGGTGAACACAATTGCTTATGGCTTTCTGAATAGCTCTACCATAAATTGGTTAATTAGTATGTACTTTGTCTCTTTATGCTTTCATTAGTATATTCTGCTGTGGTAGCGTTGTAGCGTTGTCGCCTCACAGTATGACGTTGTCCTGTTCGATTCTCAGCTAGAGCGTCTTCTGTGTGGAAACATGCGTGAATGGGCTTACCTTCGTTGAAGGTTGTGCGTCAGGGCTGGCAACTCGGCACGTAAAAATCTACTGCCAATGATTAGCGGACCGGAGTTCCGCTGTGGCAACCCCTAGCCGGGAAAAGCCGAAAGACACAACATTCTGCCATTTAAGGAATATGCGTACAGCCGTTTAATGAATACCAAATAGCAAACTATCATGTTGGCAGCATTGCATGATGTTTACAAAATCACTGCACTTTGCGTAGCTCTTAGTGAATCCTGTCCAACATATTAAATTAGACAACAACTCAGATAAATATTGTAGTGAAAGTATTAGGAAATATTAAGAAAAATGGCCCATCATCAGGGCCAATGATATAATTAAAAGAAATGACATTGTGATAGTCACAAATCTGGTTCCTCTTTGATTGCAACATCATGAAGATTTAATGTAAAACATCAACCTGGTATGTATTTACAAATGGGTAGAAATATAAAGTTCAAATAAGCTCAGAAAACATTAAAGGGTTTTATGCACCAAACAGTTCATGCAAATGAATGGGCTCA
The DNA here is from genome assembly GCF_019279795.1 of Protopterus annectens. NCBI lineage: Eukaryota > Metazoa > Chordata > Ceratodontiformes > Protopteridae > Protopterus > Protopterus annectens. Next base: position 955,165,052 of record NC_056732.1, read on the forward strand.
ATGCAGTAAAATAAGAGTTGAACTGATGGGCTGCATGCATTGTGCTTCACTAAAAATATTTTCTCATCAGCTATACCATAAACTATGGTCACACAGCTGTCAGTCTCAGATTCTATGTGCATTATATGCTGGCAGAACTGAAACACAAGTCATGACTATTACGGCAAAAACAACAAAAGGTCTGTGGCATTCTATTTAATTGTGAGAAGCAAAAAGGTATAAACCTGAGTTGTGAATTTACTCACAGTCTAAAACGTCAAGACACTGTTGACTCTCAATGAAGCAAGGCCAAGATTACTCCAGTTTATGGAAAAACTGTAGTGATACAAACAAGTTCCCCAGTGACTGCACATGTTATACATGCTAGATGGTCACAGGAATAACATTTATGTGTAACTTAACAGGACAGATAAATGGAAACACTGAGACACAACTACCCCTAAATGTGCAATTTCTTTATACTGGATAGCAGGAGATGGAGGGAGGTGCTTTCTATGTGATATACATTCCTCAGTAACATTACCAGTAACATTACTCCAGTAATTAAAGATATATTATCCATAACCAGCATCACACATTTTTAATAAGGTCAATATTAATATTAGTAGTAAATATTCTAAGATCTGTTTGCATTTAAAGAACTGTTTAGAAATACCACTACTATCCAGTTCTATCTTGCCATTTGCATTGCAATAAATTCAAAACAAATTTATCACCATGACATTTAGTTATATCATATGAATTAACATTTGAGTCTCTAGTATCCTACACCATTTTATGATCCGATTTTTACACTATTTCAACCTGAGTGAGTTTCTCAGAGGGCCTCTAAACCTCAGCACATGGCAAATGACATATATATTTTCAAATAGTAATCAAAACTAATGCTGTGTTTGATTCGCTATGTCATCTCAGATTTCTGACTAAGTCTGGACCACTGGATGGCTTGTCTGAATTTAACCGGTTTGATTCTGAAATCTTAAATTAATTTGCAACACAGACTTCTGAACTCTCTGGACGCATCTTGCCATATCTCTGACATGCAGTAGTAGTGTCTTGATCTGTCACTCTCTGAGAGGCTGATAAAAAGAAGAGATAAACTTGATTTAGTTCAGAACAAATGTCTCCTTTTCCTCTGATAGGTCTGAGCTTGTTCCTTCACCACAGTGATCTTGCTTCTGGCGCTTCTTTATCTCAGTAGCTTGTTTTTACTCAGATTTCCTATTTATTGTCATCTGAATCCTCTCACTCTATGCCCCCTTTTTCGGTGAGAACAATAGTTTCAGTGTTTGAAACAGTGAATTGTTTGTTTGCCATAATTTCTTTTCAGTATTTGGGCAATAATGACTTGATTCTATGATGACAATCCTGTCTCAGTGACAGGAAATTAATTTCTCAGCATTATGTCCGTCAGTATTTGTGCCAGTGATCCAGTATGCCTGTATTTCAATTTAGACAAGTAGCAACTCCCTTTCTTAGTTTATTTATTCTTCATCAGATTCTTCATTGTGTGAAAAAAATCTACTGATTTAGCCATTGCTTTGTGGTTATCTTACACTTGTAGATGTATAATAAAAAAACACTTTAATAGAAAAGATAAAAAAAAATCTTGCATCAAATGGCAAAAAGACCGGTGACAAGCAGAAAACAAAAATATTTTATGTTGTCATGCTATAAACTTCAAATGGCAGTGGTGGTGCTGCGGTAGCATTGTCGCCTCACAGTAAGACATTGTCCTGTTCGATTCTCAGCTACTGCGTCTTCTGTGTGGAGACATGCTTGAATGGGCGTACCTTCGTTGAAGGTTGTACGTCAGGACCGGCAACTCGGTATGCAAAAATCTACTGCCAATCATTAGCGGACCGGAGTTCCTTTGTGGTGACCCCTAACCGGGAAAAGCCGAAAGACACAACAACAACATGTTCTGACATTTTGATTTCATGACTACCCAGCTACAGACCATTATATGAAGCAAATCCATCAGCTGTCCCGTGTCTTGTACATGCATACTCACCTTGAAATATTTATAGTTACAGTATGTCCTAGCTTAACCATTTATTGATACTTTGGGTAATGATCAACATGCATCAGATAGTGAGCATCCAGAAAATGAGTTACATTTCTTCCAGCTTTGTTACATGGTAGGTACGGTATCCTATGAAGTATTTAACTTTTAAAGGATGCTGGTTATGATGCATGCTGAAAGTCTACAGAACTCTAAACTGCTAAGTCAGTTTGGTATGATATCCATGACCAGTCCATCGTTTCATGTATTAACTCTTTGCATTTGATTAATCTCAGATGCAAATCATGCAAACTTTATCTCACTACTGAAAAAAAATGTGCATCCAGTCCACAAAACACACTCCACATAGCAAACAGGAACGCAGACTGTCACAAACTCCACCAAAGATGAAATAACAGGCAATTCAGAAGCAATACTAAGAAAATCTTCTTTATTACTTGTAAAAATTAAGTGCTTTCACCCTCTAAACATGAGCTTCATCAGAACAGTTATAAAAGAAATCTGCAGACCATTTAAATACTGATTTTGGTGCCAAAATGTCAATTTAAAAAAGTTTATCTTAAAGAGAACTTGCACGGTCCGTACTTCCCATTATATATTAAATAATTATGCATGCTCCATATTAAATAAATCACTAAAATAATACTTAATGTACTAATTTAAAATAATACATATAGAAAAAATAATATATATATATATATATATTTTTTTAAATATATAATTAAATGAACAAACCATATATTTCATTTTCATTCTAAATAAATATTGTTTCTACTAAACTAAAATGCCTATCATCAACTTGATTCTCACACCACAATACACACTATACAAAATATGTATAAAAATATATAATATTTGATGCATATGTATGTGAACTAATATATGCACCAAAGAAAACAATAAATATGTATGTAATATGTCTATCTATAAAATTCAATTCAATTCAATTTTGTTCATCCTACAAACAAAACGTATATAACCAGACATTGACATAACTAACCACACCTTCATTTACATTTTTGGATTAAAATAGGTTTAATTGTAATATGATCACTGAGCCCAGGTGGTGTAGATGCATCTGTAAATAATTGCCACCAAACCTCCTTATATCCCAATGCAGGCTTATAATTGCCTCCCCGAGGATCTATCTTGATGTTCTCTAAGATGGCAAACTTAAATGTGTGGAGATCCCCCCACGTCTCAATATGCCTAAAAAGGGCATTGTTGTTGTCCCTTCTTCTAATACTGTACAAATGATCATAGATTCTCTTTTTGAGACTCCTTTCGGTTTTCCCTATATAATACCCTGCGCATACTGTACATTTTGACATATATATCACTAATTGAGAATTGCAGTTCCTCTGTCTAAATTTAATCTTTGTTTTATTAAAATTATCTAATATCGTTCCTTCCCCCTCCATTATAGCAGGACATTGGTTACAATGACCACATTTGGTTATATGTTTAGTACTAGTGAACAGCTTACTTCCTATTCTACCTTGCTCTAAATACATCTTTAAATTGTGACCAATTTTAAACACAAAACTGGGCTTTTCACCTATAATGTCTCTGATTTCCTTATCAGCCATCATTACATTCCAGTTCCTGGTCAATATACCTTTAACATTATTGACAAAAGGACCTTGCTCAAGAATACATGCTCGTTGATATCTTTCATTAGTAGCTTCTGTAGATCTGATATAATTCTCCCTTTTATTTATATCTAAAAGTAGGGGGTATCTTTTACCCCATTCATTAATGACATATTTCTTAATGTCATTCATCATATATTTAGGATATCCCCTTTCACTAAATAAGTGTGTAATAAATTCCAAATCATCCATCATGTCTATATAAGTGGAGGTCATTTGTGCTGCGCTTATGCATTGTCCTTTAAAAATATTGTACATTAGTTTTTTGGGGTGATTGCTAGTGTATTCGAGGTAACTATTGGAGAAGGTACTTTTTTGAAATATTCTTGATTTGAATCCCTTTTCTCCACTGGAAATGTGAGTGTCCAAATATGCAATCCCCTCAAAATTACACGTATATGTAAACCTCACAAAAATGCTACTTTTATTCGGGTATTCAATGAAAGTATTTAAACTCTCAACGTTACCATCCCATAGGATGAATATGTCATCCAAAAACCTGGAGTAATGTTTTATGTGCTTTTAATATTCACTTTTGAAGATGACAGACTCTTCCCAATCCAACATAACCAGGTTGGCAAACATGGGGGCACCAGCCACCCCCATTGCTAACCCCCTGGTCTGTCGATAATGTTCACCCTCAAAGTGGGTATAGTTGCATTCCAGCACTAAGACATACACTCCAGTATTAGACACACATTGTCCCAATCTAAATTAGCATGTTTCCTGATGCTGTTACAAAAAGCTTCCAATCCCTCATGCTTGGGGATACACAAAAAAAGGTCTGCTACGTCAATTGTGACATATAGTAACCCTTCTTTCCATAAATCTGTGGTAAAACTACCCAAGAATTCCGAGGAATCCTTTACCATATGTGGAATTCTACCATACTGGTGTTTTAACCATGTGTCAATTGCTACACCTAATGGAAACATTTTAGATTGACTTCCTGAAATTATAGGATGAAGGGGGATCACTGATATTTTTGTGAATCTTAGGAATGCCTACTATAGTCGCTAAAATCAGATATTCAACCTTCAAAAAGTTATATGTATCTACTGTGATTCTGTTGTCTATCAAAAATTCTTCTATAAACATATCTATACATCTGCATGCAATGTGTATTTCATTGACAGACACAGTTTCATAATTTCCTGAATGCTGAAGAATTTCATACATTTTCATAGTGTATTCTGTAGCATCACATATAACCCCCCCTTGTCTGGCTTCATTATTCGATTATTTAAATCCTCTTTAAGATCCTTGAGTAATTTTAATTAATTGTCAGACAAATTACTTTTATTTTTCTAGCTCTGGTATTGTTTTGTAGTTGATAGATCTCTCTAGTGGCTAGTTTTTCATATACAGATACACTGGGGTGTGTTGAGGGTTCATAAACACTTTTCTTCCTAAGTGTATTTTTTCTTGCTATATGTGATTCATCCCTTGAACATAATAGCAAAATTTATTTTTCTAAGAAATATTTTAATCTCAGTCAAACAATCTACTAAGTGAAAACATGTAGTAAGAATGTATTTCATTCCTCTAGACAAAAGGTCAAAGTGTACAGTCTCCAACACTATACCAGTATAACTGTAAATCTTAAAATTCTTATAAATGTGTACCACCCCATCAAGTGTGATGTTACCGCTGTTATGAATATCACTGTCAAAACTGGTTACCAATGTCTCACATCCCTTCTCTCCCAATACCGGTTCTTGTTTGGGCCATATGTGGGGGAAAAACTGTTCTGTCTCCAATTCCTGTCCTTTCTCCACTTCGAATGCTATCCCTGTTTCCAACCTCTCTGAAAATGTAATCTGTATTCTTTGGAGTGTACATGAGCCAAGTCACCAAAGGCATACCTATGCATATTAGCCCTCTTATCAACATTTTCATAGTTCTTATTATTATTTTCATGCTTAGTCATATTCCATGGATAAACTGTATCATTTTTATACTGTTCTACATCTCTAATAATCTTTCTAGTTTTTCTATCATGAATTTTCAATGCTTTCTCATCTGCAGTGTTAAACTGCTTTACATAAAACTTCTCCCATTGTGAAAATAATAGGTCATTATTAATTAAATGATTACGTTTTTCTACTTCACTTATTAAAATGCATAACTTTTCATCATTTACTTTAATCAGCTTCATGTAATTGAATCCAAACTACTTAAATAAATGATTAAACTCCTGTTTCGTTTTTTCTGTTGTAGTGACACCCATAGGATATTTGAAAAAACACAGTCCCATGGGTACAATATTTAACATCAAACATTTGTTAAGGTATGCATTGTCCAATTTCAAACTATTAATTAAATTCAATTTTCTACCAAGAGAATATATAAGATCTTTTAATGTTCCATCAGGGACAACATCACTTGTAACATCAACATTTTGTCCCCGAACTACTTTGTCAAACTCACAATTATTTTGCAAAAATTTAGCCAAATGTGTATTGTCTTGTCCCTTATTGCTAATAACAATATTACTAGCCCCATTATTGGGGCATTGTCTAACAGTACCTTTATCCGTCGCATAATTCTTTGTGACATTGCCAGTCACATTAGAGTATGTCCTTTACGGTTGGGCCCTCTTCGGTTTGGTACCAATGTGCTTTGCTTCATTCTCCCAGTCATACAGTAAAAGATTGAATGTAAAATTAGAGATATTGAGCTTGCTACTGTTCCTAGGCTCTGAATGAGCTTTTGTAGCCGACAAACCAATAACTGTTGCCCCTCTGCAACCTGACCCCTGACTATTGGGAATGTCAATGGTCTATAAAGTTTCAGTAGAAGCATAAAAAGTCTTTGGTAGACCCAATGGAGCATTACCAGAATCAAGTGCATGTAAAAGTCCACTTTCTTCCTTTCCAAAACCTCCTAAAATTTCCGTACCAACTCTAATGGCATGATCTGACATCTGCAGTGTTCCTAAACCAATGTCAGCAGAAACACCGCCCTGTGTTCTGCCCGATGCATTTACACCTGCTTCTGTAAATAGCTCGATAAGTTTGCTAACCTCTCCCCTAAGCGTCAAGACTTCCAACTGAATTCTAAACACATCCTCTCTTCCAATGGGTGATTGTGAAGGGGATACATCACAGTTGGAATCCATGGCAAACCATTACTGAAGAAAAATGTGTGCCCGTCCACAAAACATACTCCACGTACCAAACACGAACGCAGACTGTGACGAACTTCACCAAAGATAAAATAACAGACAATTCAGCAGCAATACTAAGAAAATCTTCTTTATTACTTGTAAAAGTTAAGTGCTTTCACTCACTAAATGTGGGCTTCATCAGAACAGTTATAAAAAAAGTCTGCAGACCATTTGTTACATGGTAGGTATGGTATCCTATGAAGTATTTAACTTTTAAAGGATGGTGGTTATGATGCATGCTAAAAGTCTACACAACTCTAAACTGCTAAGTCAGTTTGGTCTGATATCCATGGCCAGTACATCGTTTCATTTATTAACTCTTTGCATTTGATTAATCTCAGATGCAAATCATGCAAACTTTAACTCACCCTATGACTTTATCTGATTACTTATTTGTTTATTTATTTCCAGGTTGATTACTGGGGAAGTCCACTAGGCCCAGAGATCCTGTTTTCAGTGAAGGCCCAGGGAGAAAAGCTCCATGAAACAGATTACAGTAAAGACAGCAGTTCAATAAAAATATAAGTACAAGTGCAAATACGTATCAAATAATACAAAGCGTGAGCAATATTGTCCATAGTGGAAAAATATCATGCAGATGCATTTTAACAAATTCACACGGATAAAGTCAAAAGTCAAAAGCTGTTTACAATATTTACAGAGTGTGAGAGATATTATGGGAATTAGCTATAGAAGGTTATAGCCAGCTTTAAGGTGTTTAGGAACTCAGGAGGATACCCTCCCAGGGGCTTTTGTTAAAGAGTTCCAGGTAGGGAGAATGCAATTACATTTCCATTTGGAGGAGAGGTAGGTTTAAAGTTGAGTTTTGAAGTTGTTTGTGTTTGAAATTGTTATTAGTGTGGAAGGGACAGAGTTCCATTTCTTACCTAAAGAGAAGGAGAGGAGTAGTTGTCCAACAGGATGTTTAGGTTTGTGGACAGTAATTATGTTTTGGTGTTCAGATCTGTGAGTTCTATTTGGGTGTATGGGAGAAGGATGTTAGTTAGAGTGAGGCATTTGGTTGGATTAAATATTAATGTGTGTCTATGTGCTGTAGTGAGCTGGAGGAAGTCCAGGTAATTTGTGAATTCTAACCAGTTGAGGGATTGGAGGGTAACACAGTGATGAGTGGAATGTTTGGCTTTGGTAGCAAATTTAGAAATTTTGTTATAACAGCTTTCAAGTTTGGAAGTGATGGAAGAGGGTAGGTTAGTTAGTAGCAGGGCGCAGTACAGAAGGGTGGGAAGGAGGTAAGAGGAGGCCAGAGTATGACTGGTAGAAGTAGAGAGGAAGTGGTTGTTTCTGTATAGCATACCTAGTTTTTGGCGGGTATTCTTTATATTTTGCCGACTATGGATGTCAGACTTGAGGTGTTCGTCTATAGTTATACTGAGTAGTTTAGCAAAGGAAACAACTTTGATTGGAGAGTTGCTTTGGCTAAGGACTTGGAAGGAATTTTTATCAAAAAAGAAATATTCTGAGGGTGTGAATAGTAGTATTTTAGATTTGTTAGCATGGAGAGAAAGGTGATTTTGGCACATCCAGATCTCAGTAGTTGAGAAGGCAGTCTGAGTTTTAGTTTTGGGTCTGGTGATGGAGTGGGTTACCGGAGTAAAGTTAAAGAGGTTAATGGACATGGAGGTTATGGGACTGTTGATTTTATTCCAGTCAATGTTTACATCACCTAGTATGTAAGTTTCAAGGTTAATTTCAGCTGAGGCCCATTGGACTATGTCTTCAAGGGTTGAGACATTATTTCCAGGTGGGATATAAAGGGCGATGACACAGAGGCATTTGTGATTATTCATTTTTAATAGACCGACTGTTAGTTCTGCATTAGCAAATTTAGGAATGGGGTTTGGTAGGGGAATTAAGGAAAGTAGATTGGAATAGATGAATTCAATTCCTCTGCCTTTTTTCTTTGGGTGGTCACATCTAAGAGTGGGAAATCCAGAGGGTAGGATTTCAGAGTCAGAGATGTGGGGTTTGAGCCAAGTTTCAGAGATGGCTACAATGTCAGGTTGGTTATGACTTAGCCATGCTTGAAACTGATGTGATTTGTTGTTGAGACTCTGGGCATTGAGTGTGAAAAATTTAAGAGTATTGTAGGGGGATGAAAGGTTAGAGGAAGGGAGAAGGTAATTGTTATTTGTGGGTGGGTTAGGTCCGGGGTTGGGGTGAATGTCTCCAGCTAAGGCGAGGTTATTGAAGGAAGTTATTTTACTGTGTTTTGGTTTGGATTTAGGGTATTCTGGGTGGTCTAGTATTTGTTTAAGTCACCATATGACTTTATTTGATTTAAGTTTAAGTACCATTTTACAGCTTGTCTGCCTCTGTTGTGTTACTTGCATTGTCAATAATAATAGTTGGTGTGGTCATCCTGTTATGGTGACATCTTCACATATTGGCAACTTTCCCCCGGATTTATTAATCTTCCGTGCAGGACTAATCAAGTCCTGCATGGAAGCGGCAGTTTAAGAAGAGGACGGCAGCGCGCCATGCATATTAATGAAGGCATGCTGACTGAGCTCTAAATCCTACACTGAGCGTGGACGAGTGCAGGGGGTGTGTCTGAGAGCAGAGTTCTCAGAATAAATATGCCCCTACAAAGTACAACAGAAGAAAGTGTAAATAAATGAGCGAGACTGCTTATAGGTGTCCGAATATCCCCACCAACAGTCCCCATGTGTTCAACAGCAACAGTACATTGAAATAAAATGAAGAAACCCTTGTATTTATTTTTTTTAAACCCTGAGTACAGATGACCGTAGGTGCGCGGGTTTGCCCATTGCTTAGCTATGCTTAAAGCAGCTGAAAGGCTGAAGAGGATAACAAGGAATATATATGCAAATGAAATAGCACAGCAATAGTGTAGTGGTTAGAGCATCGGCCTAACGAACAAGCATTCCCGGTTTGAAAACCACTGCAACACATATCATTTTCCATGTGAAATCTGTATATGAACATATGTTTACATCTTTTTGCCATATAACCTGCATAATAACATTTAAATGTGAACTGGAGTACTGCATGAAATGCACATGTGAAGTGCAAGTGTCATAATGAATAATGCACTAGTAAGCAGGTTTAAGCACAAATAAGCAGTAGTAAGCGTGTTTAAGTGTGTTTGTGTGGGGGTAAGCATTGCTTGCACAGATTAAACAAAGTAGAAGCTAACTGAGTGCAAGAAACTGTAACCAGAGGTTAGCAGTGCTTACCATCACTCAAACCCACACAAATCCGCTTACAACTGCTTTAAAGTGCCTTAATCACTCTGGATCCAATGGCCTATGTTCTGCTCAGCAACAAAATAAACTGCCTCTGTAAGGCTCAAACTCAGGACCTTGTACACTATAGTGACAGTAGTTAACCACTAAGCCTTCATAGCAACAGATATGTATGAGGTATCAGCAAACTAATCCTCACCACAGGAAAATCAAACCAAACATGTGAACTGAATCTATGTGCAATGTGAAATGGTACAACCTGCTACATAACATAAATATGTGAACTGGAGTACTGCAGTAAGCATAGATTTGAGGAGTGATTGTAATAAAGTGTAGAAGTCCCCAGGTCCCCATACAGTGTATGTACACATGAATCATGGATATCAGAAACATTTATAACCTGTAATGAAGAATAAATCATTGCCAAATGGCAAATATAGTGCTAATTAACTATTAAGAAATGCTAACTGCAGCACAGCTCAAGTTAGTAATTGTAAGCAATGAGTAGGGGAGCCAATTCAATCTGCCTATTGGTATACCACTTTAAGCAATGCCAACCTTATGTAAACAGGTGTGAGTATAGCTTAGCCTTTACAAAACTGGCCAATCACGGGAAAGTACGGGAAACTGGCCGTATTTAAACCCCATAGGCGGGAATACTTCTCATAACTGGTTGTAGCTTCCTACTGTAGGTAGAATGACTGGTGTGGCTGAAGGCACTTGATTTAGAGTGCAGCGCTGGGGCATCCAGGAGTCAAAAGTCATGGTATGGCTCCTGGTAAAACACCATGAGCAGAGACTACTGTAGGACCAGTACCAGGGCTCACAGTATAAAACGGAGGCCTGGGACAGTTTCGCCCGTGACCTCACCAGTGCCACAGGTATCCCACAGACTGGTGAGCAGGTCAGGCACCACCAGGCTGACCTGAAGCGGTGGAGGGGGATGTACTGGAACAGTGGATCCAGGTGTCTCGGCAGATGTCCAATGCCCCAGTACTGAGTAAGTACTCATTCTACTAAGTAGTAAATAATTGCCTAGCTTGAGTATACTATGGGTATGTATGGCTAAATATCACTGCATTTCTCTGACAGCTGCAGATGAGCGGGCTGTGAACCAGCAAGCCCATGATGCTAGGCTGCAAAGGCTGCATTGCGAGGCAGGTTAGTAATCAGTCTGCATGTACTGTCATAACAAATAAATATAATAGCCTTAGAAAGTGTTGTGCCAGTAGAAATAAATGTGTAATAGTCTGTGAATAAAGGTATAACCCCTGGAGTGCTTCTGTTTACTCTTATCTCATATGTTGGTGATCTGTTCCATACTATAAATAGTACTGGTGTATCACCCACACCATGGTATGCAGATAAAATGGGTATGAAGTCCTGCATAAAAATATTGGAAGTGCCAAGAGGTCAGTCATATCGTACAAGTTAGGGAAACTTAGATAGAAAACAGTCAAAAGCTTTACATCAATTCCCTGATAGCACAGTGTACTGTGATGTTAGTAATCTTTTCTGTCACACACAGCAGGGGTTCAAATCCTGGGAGTGCTACTAAGTTGTATGCATAATCATACCCCACAACTGTACAGATGTTGTTACAGATGTTGTTACAATGTTCAGATAGAAAGCTGTATTAATAATTACACCCAACAACTGTACAGAATTTGCTAGAATGTTCAGATTGAAAATTTTATGCATATTCATACCCCACAACTGTTCCAATCTGTCCAGCATGTTCAGATAAATGGCCCATATCACCAGCCTGGTACCCTGTTCCCCTGAAAATTCAGTGTGATGATCCAAGAAATGTAGGCAGCTGTCAATGACATATAACTGATAGTAAAACATGTACATAAACATGTCATTCTAGCACCTCACCCAAAGTGTATGAAAGCAATTCTCAACATATGTTGCATTAACACCTGCAGCCTGTCACGCCTGTATTTAAGACACAGGTCACATATATAATAATCTATAAACATACCAGTGTACAATATAAGGCCATTGGGTAGTGTAATAATACATGTAAGGGAAAGATCACTACAGTGACTAAGAATGTTGTGAAAACTACAAGGCTATATTAGTTGTTAATTGAACTCTCTATCACCCCTACCATATGTGCAAAATAACCCAATGACACTCCTCAACTGGTATGTGTACACTCCAAACTTTTGTTGGGACATATGTCCTAATGGTTTATAAATATTCACATTTGTTTCTACGCATGTGCCATGTTAAAATACACCCATATTGGTGGCCTGTTGCCATCACTGAAACCTGCATGCTCCTGTAATGGCCACTGTTGTTCCATATATGCATGTGTTCTGCTTGCTCTGCAACTATGTTAAATCTGGTGTTTTGGGTTAAGGGGTATACATATGCATGCTGTTATAACTAATCCTGAATGCTGTTGGCTGTTACTAGCCCATATCTGTCATAAACCTGTGACAACACAGCTTGTATGGGAAGGCCGGTCCCAGCGGACCCACCTGTTCCACCTCAGCTGGCTATGGCACCAGGCACCAGCACATCTGGGGCCCAGCCTGGGACCTCCTCCTCCATGGGCCCTGCTCCACCTTTGGGTGGAACTGCTGCAGAGGATGGAGCTCGCCCCTCCCACCGAGCGGGTGTGGAGGGGAACCTAGCACCCGTCAACAGGTTAATTTGGTAGAAAATGGAATATACCCACTGCCCCACTGCAGTGCAACCCTGGAGTGAGAATATTAAATAAGGGTGGGTGTGGGGGGCCCACATAAATTTAATGTATTCACTATTATATGAAGGTATATCCATTAGAAATGCATTGATGTATATATATATATATATATATATATATATATATATATATATATATATATATATATATATATATATATATATATCATTAGTAAAAACTATTGGCATAATGTGGGGGGCTACACACACCCCAATGTGGGGGACTGTGCCCCCCCCACTTATTTAATATTCTCACTCCAGGGTTACACTGCAGTGGGGCAGGGGCTATATTCCATTTTCGACCAAATGAACTTTGACCAAGTGAGCTTTCAGTGAAGTGAAATGCCTGGAATCATTTTCGACTAAGTGTAATTCGACCAAATGTATGGAATCCATATATGGATATATATGTATACACATATATATATATATATATATATATATATATATATATATATATATATATATATAGCCATATGAGATATATATAGGTACATAGACATGTACACAGACAAAAGGTATTAGTAGCCATGCATATGTAGAAGTAGTGTGGAAGTACTGGCTGCAAAGTATATCCCTCAGCCACAAGCCCTTTAACTGCCACCTGTGAAATGTGTAGTGTGGCAACCATTCCCACAAATGAGAATATTGACATTAAACATATACCCACCCACAATTCAAAGGACATGACACAACACACAGGTATGCATACACAGATAACATTTATTTGTGTACTATACAATAATGTATGCCAGTACTTACACCACATAAATTTTGAAATATGTAATCAGTGATGAATGCAAGGCCTACACAAAACAGTAGATGCAAGCAATGTGTATATATACCATACTATGTTGTCCAGGCCAAGGCCTTCAATTAGTACAACAGTAGACACAGGATTTGCCTTCAAGATACATAACAATCAACAATTACAGATGTAGTTCAGCAGCCTCCAATTACAACCTGTAGTCAAGCCCTAGGGGGAAAAGTAGCACTTGTGTTAATGTCACAGTACCTTGTGCATAATATTGCTTAACCTAACATCTCACTATCACACTGAATGACCCTCATCTTAACAGGTATATCTCTGAAAAGGTGTCATAGTCTAGGTTAATGGCATTGAACCCCCCCCCCCATAAAAGTCTGTACAAAGGCAAGGAACACTGTGTACCACACACTTACCTCTGGAATGTACAAGGGCATATATGTGTTCTCCATCTGTTGCCCCCATATATATGGACTTGGCCCAACAGTTGGTGTGGGAGTCCATGACATGACTGGGATTATAGCAGTAATGCTAGCTGTAAATAATGATAGGCCATTACTTAACAACCCCTTTCTGCATCACAGCAGGACAATGACTGGCATATTTATGGAGGACAGAGGCAGGAACATAGGGCCATATTTGCATTATTGCTGTTACACACCCTGGAAATTGCTGGTGTTACAGGATTCATTGCAGCATACCCTTATGCAGGAATATGACATTGAAATACAAATGGATGTAGCCATGTACTGATAGCACTGAACAGGCAGAATACCACAGATATATTTGGAACAATACCTGTGTGGTGCACAGACAAAACCTAACAGCCAATCCTCCTGTTATTATATGGATAGGCCCACAGTTGAAAGCTATGCAGACAGACAACATTCTATGAAAAAAGTACAATGTACTCAGAAACCCTGTAAGACCAGCAAGATACAATGCACACAACAACACTACTCACGCTGTCTGTAGATCTGGAACCTTACCCAAATGTGAATTTGGCTTGTGTCTGCAGGTTCTGTTGTAAGAGGTATTGCTACCTGCTGTCTGTAACACTGATGTCCACACACAGAAAGGATGTCATCCATACTGGAAAGGTGAAGGGACGATGCCCACAGAAGTCAGCAATTTAAAGTACAGGGTTGCCATGACAGTAGTTATCTGAAGTACTACACAGCAGGCTGCATGCAATTAGCAACTGATGGACACTGACTGGTGCAGAGGCCACCACCCGATCATGTACAATACCAACAAAAGCATACTGCAATATATTCAAACCAGCTCAATGATTCTATTGGAGAGACTGAGATATATATATATATATATATATATATATATATATATATATAGAGAGAGAGAGAGAGAGAAAGAAAAAAAAAACTTTAATAAAAGTAACAAAGCTCAGGGTTGTGGTACAGCGGAAAAAACATAACAGGTATGTGAAACTGATATGCATTTACTTGTGTAGTATATGGCATAGAATAATAGGATGCATAGTGTGAAAGGATGTATATGTGCCATCAGTACTTGTTCCTGTAATGATGTTCTGCCCAACAACTGCATTGGACAATAGTGTCAGTCTCTGTGGGCAGTGGGACATACCTGTCAACTGTGCAGATCAGCAGTGAATGGCAAAGATGTGACCCATGATATCTGCATTCTGTAAATTACTGTGGCCAACGGCTGGTGGGGGTATTCATACTGCCATGATAGACTCATGGGTGTGAGACAACACCACCTGCAGGACAGTCATGTTAAAGTGTAGCATAGCATGCCCAACTGCCATAGCAGTATAATATGCTTATCTAAAATCTGTCACCATATATACCCACCTAATGTTAGTCTTTGTTCACATGTGACACCTGTCTGTGTTGCAGCAGTCAGAATAGTTCAGCTGTGAATAAACAGAGTTACAAGAGTGTAGACCAGATGTTTGTATGCACCCCACATACAGATACATATAAGTGTGATACATATTCACAGCTGTGTATGTCTACAGAACCTTTAAATGCAGGTGAATTAAATACCTTTAAAACAAGATTGACATTAAAATTGACCAATAATAACATCAAGATACAATAAATAAATAAATAAATAAACATACCAATACTAACGCCACAGGTAATCTCAGGACTCCTCCTCCATAAATTTAACCCTAAAACGTTTTTCTTTAGTTTATCATCCTAAACCACTTACAATTTAATAGAGGAAATATGAGAAAATATAAGAAAATATAATAAAAATGAAAAAATAATTCGTCTGGGACACTCAAGTAGAATAATACAAAAGTATTATACATAACTTAGCATAAACAAATTCAACACAGGAGGCTTTTCAATTTTCAAAAACATGACATTGAAGTTATTTCATTCAAACCTGGAAATGTATAAACATTTAGCTTCAGCTGCCAAATTAACTCACACTTCTCTAATAAAAGTTTATAAGGTCCTCCTTTTAAAATAGGGGCAACCTGATCTATTACCCTAAACAAAACAATCTGGGTAGGGTTTTCATTACAGTACCTTGCCAAAGCATTTAAACTATTCTTCTTCCTAATGTTATATGCATGCTAATAAATCCTATCTTTAAGCCTCCTGTCAGTCTTCCCCACGTAAAATGCAGGGAACACTTGACAGGAGGCCAGGTACACCACTGCTTTGGAATTACAATTAAACCTACTTCTCATCTTGTATTTGTTCTTACCCACACAAAAATTGGATCCTGTTGAAATAAATTTACAATAGTTACATGATTCACATTTATAAGTGCCATTTATTCTATGTGAATTACTTATTTCTGTTTCTATAAAATTCTTTAGATTCCTACCTCTCCTAAAAATCAGATTCGGGCAATTGCCCAACTTCTCAACTAACCCTTTCTCAAATAGCAAATGTTTATAGTTTCTATCCAATATACTTCTCAAATCACTAGCTTTTGTACACTGTAATGAAACTCCTATTAATTTCCTTGCATACATTAATAGCTGAGGAACTAACCTCAACCTCACCTAGTTCTACATTAACAAGGGGTGTTGGTATATCAATTGGGCTTAAACGTGCATGGTTAACTCCATGTTCACCAGAAAGGATGGGTCGATAAATTCCTGTTCTTCTTTTAATCTGTACCTCACCTATTACTTCAAGTATCAAATCTGCTGGATAACCATGACTGATGAACATGTTTTTCAAAATCTCACATTCATCCAAATAATTATATATGTCAGTGGTCATCCTTGCAGCCCTGACATGTTGGCCTTTGAGCACAGATCTCTTCTGGTGAAGAGGGTGGCAAGTAGTGTAATGTAACATGGTGTTCGAGTAAGTGTTCTTACGATGGATTCTCGCTAAATACCGATTCCCAGCCTCATCTCTCCTTAAATACACATCTAAATAAGTGATAGCGTTCTCATGGAATACATAGGTAAAGTTCAAAAATGATGTACTACTGTTCAGGTGTTGTATAAACTCTTGAGCATCATCCTCAGATACTTTGAACATAATAAAGGCATCATCCAAAAATCTGGTGTATAATTTAACCTTCTGCATCAACCTGTTGTTACAAAAGATTGACTGATGTTCCCATTGAGCCATCACTAAATTAACATAGCTCCCTCCACACAGTGAACCCATACCTACCCCCACAACTTGTTTATAAATACTGTTGTTGAACATCACATAGTTGTTATTTAATATGATGTCCATTAGCTCTTGAAATAATCTAATCTCCTTGCAATCAGCACCATGATGTAACGACCTTTCAACCACCCAATCAATGCCAGTCTCGTGTGGTATGAAGAAGTACAAATCAACTACATCAATAGTTAAAAACATGATATTTTCATGATAAACAAAATTCTCAATTAACGCCAAAAAGGCCCAAGAATCTTTACAAATCTGTTCCTCCATAAACACATACTTTTTCAAAAAAAGAGTCCACATACTTAGCACATGCTTACATAATGGAGGACTTGGCATTGACTAAAGCTCTCATAGGAGGGTTGTGGAGGTTTTTATGTATCTTGGGTTGGCTGAATAATGTGGGAATGCTAGGGTTAAGGTTGGATAAATAATTGAAAACATTCAGATCAACCATTCCTTCAATAAACAAGTCATTAATAAAGGAATTCATCCTTCTATAAGCTACATTCATCTCATTAATACTTGATGCTTCATAAGTCCCACCATTTAGGACTACATGCATTCCATCAGTGTAATCACTCTTGTCAATAATCACCAGTCCACCTCTTTTATCTGGTTTAATAACTCAGGTAGGTAGAACCTTCAGTGCATTCAAGGCTTCCATCTCTCTGGTGGATAAGTTACTTGTTTTCTGACCGTTACAATTTTTGTGTAAGTTTCTAATATCAAACTCACACATATGCTCAAACAAAGTCAGCATCTGGTGCATAGGTGGGTTAAAAGTACTTGCTACTCTCAACCGGGCACTTATAAATGTGAATCATGTAACTATTGTAAATTCATTTCAACAGGATCCAATTTTTGTGTGGACAAGAACAAATACAAGATGAGAAGTAGGTTTAATCGTATTTCCAAAGCAGTAGTGTACCTGGCTTCCTGTCAAGTGTGCCCTGCGTTTTATGTGGGGAAGACTGACAGGAGGCTTAAAGATAGGATTTATGAGCATGCATATAACATTAAGAAGAGGAATAGTTTAAATGCTTTGGCAAGGCACTGTAATGAAAATCCTACCCAAAGCTTTTTGTTTAGGGTAATAGATCAGGTTACCCCTATTTTAAAAGGAGGCCCTTATCAACTTTTATTAGAAAAGTGTGAGTTAATTTGGCAGCTGAGGCTAAATTCTTATACATTTCCGGGTTTGAATGTAATAACTTCATTGTCATGTACTTTAAAACTGAAAAGCCTCATGCGTTGAATTTGTTTATGCTAAGTTATGTATAATACTTTTGTATTATTTCACTTGAGTGTCACAGACAAATTATTTTTTATTTTTTATTTTTATTATATTTTCTTATATTTTCCCATATTTCCTTTATTAAATTGTAAGTGGTTTAAGATGATAAACTAAAAAAAAGTTTTAGGGTTAAATTTATGGAGGAGGCGTCCTGAGATTACCTGTGGTGTTAGTATTGGTCTGTTTATTTATTTATCTATTTTTTGTATCTTGATGCTATTATTGGTCAATTTTAATGTCAATCTTGTTTTAAATGTATTTAATTCACCTGCATTTAATAGCTGATTTGTCTGATGAAGTCTACCCATTTGTCAAGGTAGACGAAAAGCGCTTCACAACTATTTGGAATACATTTTGTGGTTTATCTTATGCGTTCAATGGAGCTTTTATTTTTTATATATATATATATATATATATATATATATATATATATATATATATATATATATATGTATATATAGATAGATGTGTCAATAAATGTCCCATGTATGAGAGAACATCACACATCAATACACAACATACCTACACACCAGTACATGGCTGCAAAATGGAGTGTGGAGTGTGGTGTTTAACCCATGTTGGGAACACATCGCAATTTTTTGAGAAGGTGGGATATATATATATATTGGCGAAGGGTATTTGGCACATATTGGTATGTAGGTCTGGTTGGGTGACCAACAAGACAGCATACAGGGCTGGAATGTGATGCATGAAGTGGTTAAATACTGTGGATGGGTAGTTACATTTGGGATGTGGAGTCCATTGGGCCCCCATATGGGAACAAAGGGAACATGGTGCCCACCCATGGACAGTCTCGACAGCATCTACAGGGTCATAAAGGTGTCTAAGGTGTGCTAAGCAGGAGGAACATGCATGTTGAACCTTGTGTATGTGTACTGCATACCTCCAAGTGATGTAGCACATACCCCATGTCTCTGTGGAGCTCCCTATGCACAAGACCCTGGACCAAACTGGGTGACAGACATATGTCTGTGTGTGCTCACTGGGGGGACACCACCCCCTGAGGTGGTTCCACATGAAGGTAGTGCCGGAACAGTAGATAATGAGGTTCCATGGTGGGTCACGGATGTGATGTGGACTGGTATTATGTGCACATTAGGTGGGAGTGGTGTTCCTGCTGGCAAATACCCCTACACATACTGGTGTGTAACTGTCATGGAACATATGTGGGTTGTAATAGTCCACACAATCCCAGAACATGTCTAACAGTATGCATCGATATCCCCAATAACACAGAATGGCATATGTGTAGCAATCACATAGCAAGCATACCACATGCATATATGGAAACATAGTGGCAGTGACAATGGCATGCAGTTGAAATACTCTGTAACAGCCCAGCAACTCTAGTGTGCCCACAGGGAGCATGTCTATAAAGACATAGCAGAAAGTGTTGTCCCAATGGTACATATACCGGAGGCATACCACTTGCGTTGTGTGAACATTAAATTGGAGCTGATATGGTGGTGGGAGACTGATATTTGTATTGTATTATGGCAAACGTGCCATATGAGTTTCTCAGACATATTTTCATCTTTATGTCTTTCAGGGAGTATGGTGCATCTGAAGAATCCTGCCTACAGTTCCACTGAGGATGACATAACACTCACCAGCATCATCCAGAACTACCAGCTACTGTTATCACGGACAAGCCAGGACCAGCATGAGTGAACAGCCATGTGGAATGATGTGGTCCGCAGGGTGAATGAGGTGGGGATGCACAGCTGTATGTATGAGCAGGTCCACCATCATTGTAGTGACCTGCTCCACCATGTACTTTGCCATGCTGCTGCCATGTGGGGTGACCAGCTTGCAACAGGGGGGGCATAACATCCATCCCCCCTCTCACCAGAGTGGAGGAGGTGCTCATGATCCTGTAGCACCTGCCTGCCCACAAGAGCTACAGAAATATACAGTCATGGAGGTGGGTGCTATACACACATCAGACATTGAGCATGCAGGTGAGGTTCCAGGGCATATCAGTAGACCACTGTTCTGTATACATATGTACAGGTAGATCATGCATATGTGAGATGTGGAGTCTGTTGCTGTGTAGTACTGATAAGCAGTCAGCTGTTGTTTTACTTTAATATTGCAGCCACCCTGTAGCAATGCCACAGCTGTGGCCACTGACATCAACTCTATCTCATCTCAATGTAGGTACCTCTGGGATACCAGCAAGGCAGCGGCCAGATGCTGATGAGTATGGTTTAAGGTTATGCTTGGCAATTCACTGTGCATGTCATAGTTAAGGTGTAGGCCATGTACACATCTAACACACCTACTCATAATGCATGCTGTACATGTTCACTGACAGTGCATACACCTCACTAATGGGATTACCAGCCTCAAACACATGCAATACACAGACCATCTCAGACAACTGTGGCTACACTCCAGTGCACATTGCCCAGGCACAGCTGACATCTGCCTAACATACACAGCTATGTCATGCACAAAGCAGTTGAACATGCTACACATAAAGACGTCCCACTCCCTCTGCAAACACATGCTCCAGGGTCCTAAACCTCATCCACATATTACACAGAACATATTGGAGGGATAGGGCCCTGTCCTGGGGAATTTCCACACTCTGGAATGGACTACCCATTCATGTCAGGCAATGCTACTCATTGGCCCTCTTTACAAAACACTTGACAACTGGATGGGAAATGGGGAATTCACCCTGGATAGTATGTCTGTGCCACAACCTGACAGGGGCACAGGAGAAGAACATTAGTGGGTGGTGCATGGCTGGGAATGCCTGTGGATAGGCTTATGTAGGCCCTGGGACCAATAGACCAGTACTCACCTATGAACCTATGTGTACCACAGGCAACATCAGCCAGGGCTCAATAATCATCAATAATGGTCTCTACACTCACCATAGGTACAGTAAATTGTGTCTGTGGTCAGTCTAATGGTAGTCTATCACTCATACATGCACCACTGATGATGACATCTGTGAATACACATCAAGCATTCACTAAACACATGTCCACATGTAATCCAGAAACACACAGGGGCTGTGAGCAGCAGTGGAAACAAAGCTGACACACAGATACACATCCTGCAATGGTGTGTACACCTGTGAGGTATGGTGCACAGTACGTGCCAGGGTGCTGAACAGATGCAAGCAATGCTGTGGACACGTGTGCAGTGTGTTCCAGGGGGAGGGGTGTCACCTACTAACATAAGCCATGCATCACAGCTATGTATAATGTTGATAACGGGGATTGACTATAGTTGCACTGCATGCTGTTGAGCACCACATGTCCTGCATGTTGACGTGTGTAATTACAGGTTTGTGTGTGATACTCTACTGCTATTGTGTGTGTTATGGGAGTGCTGGAGCTGTCTGTAGGTGCTGTCTGGTGGAGTGTATGGGTTGCCATGTATGTCAACTGCATGTGTATATGTCTGTGTGTGTGGCCATGTCTGCAGACACGTGTGGGTGTGTGTGTGTGTGTGTGTGTGTGTGTGTGTGTGTATGTACTGTTTTGTGATGATATACAGGTCTTATAGTCTGTTTCCTGTTTTCCCCACACAGGTGGTGAGGTGAGGCTGGGTCCTTCCTGTAGGGAATCTGATGTCACTGATCAGACAGTGACCATGAGGATAGGTGTGCTGAGGCACAGGCAGGGTCATCAGGAGCTGCCGCTGGGCCACCAATTGACATCTCACATGTATCTGTCCCATCCACACACACAGTCACACTGCCTCTACATAACTCATCACCATTGGCATTAGCTGAAGGACAGTCTACAATTGACATTGGCCAGGACAGTGTGGTATCTATGGCATGTGTGTCAGGACACAGCAGCCATAGCCAGATGTCTGGTGGGGTATCTCATAGGCAGATGTTCAGGGGTGCCTGTCAGAGCACTGCTGGTCATCATGCCACTTGCAGACGTGCCACATCTATATCAACCACACGCATGTTCCAGGCTGTCATGGAGGCACAGACTCGAATGGAATGGTACACCAGGCAGAGTCTAAGGGCACAGAGGGCTCATCACACCTCTGTAACTGAGAGCATCCATGACCTAGCAGGTTCCATCCGTAATTACACCGAGATCATGGATAGACGGTTGGGTGAGACATTGGATCTCATCCATAATGTCATGTCCATGTGTCAGGACAGGGTGGGACAGTTGTGACAGCCCCGTGGACATATGCCAGCAACACCAGCAGCTGGAGGTCACCGTGGATGTCCAACTAGTCACAGCCACTCCTGTAGTGGCAGTACCATATCCAGCATTGTGGGGGGGCTGTCCACAGACTGTCATAGCAGACCACGTGCACGTGGCCCTGGCCAGTCCCAGGAGGTACCTGGATCCAGTGGACATCTGTCAAATGTGGGGGACAGTACTCGGTCTGGCTTTGTACCTGATACTGCCTGTAGCACCCCTTCCAGGCACAGGTCCCGTGTCCATGGCCAGAGATGGTGAACTGAAAACCCTGCCAGGTACAGTCTGCAGCTGTCTCACAATTCTCTGTATAGAGCAGCCAGATGGAGGAACTGTGTATATGCAGACACACACACATAAACAACGAACATAGGGCAACCACATTCCTGCACACTCCCCTACTCTGATATACTAACTCCGAGTTTTCACTACAGTGGGGATAGGCAAATATTCCCCATCCCCACTATAGTGCCATCAGCACCCAAGTTGCCAAATCTGCAATGAGCAAATGCATAGTGACATTCGCTCATTGCACATTCGATGCATTAATTGAAAGATTATGCAATGTTAAGAACATACTTTCGCCTTCCAGCTTTTGTAGACATGAATTTCTCCCTTTGAAAGGTGAACTATATATGTTTACATATATGCATTTTTAGTGCTGTATATATATGGACATATCGATGTATACATATATATCTATAGATGTATGCGTATCTATGTATATATGTATATATTGGCATATATATATATATATATATATATATATATATATATATTGGCATATATATATATATATATATATATATATATATATATATATATATATATATATATATATATATATATATATATATATATATATATGTATATATTTCTATAGCTATATCTACATATATAGATATGTTATGTCCATTTAAAAAATGAATATATATACACACACAAATACATCTACATGGCATAATACATTCCCTGTATACCTGAGCTGGATGATATGTATGTGAAAACATCATGATTATGCATATCTGCCATGGCGTAGTGGTAAATCACTTTGTGTATGGTGTGCATGGTCCTGGCAGGAGCTGTTTATTTTATTGCTGGGCAGAACACAGCCTGTTGGGTTTGCGTGACAGTAAGCACTGCTAACCTCCAGTTATGTTTTCATACACTCAGTTGTCTTCTAAATTTCTAAATTGCTTAACTTGTGTAGGCACTACTTAGCTCTGCACAAACCAGTACAAACCTGCTTACAACTGCTTGAAAGTGCTTTAATCACTCTGTATCCAATGGGCCGTGTTCTACCCAGCAACAAAACAAACATCTCTTACAAGGCTTAAACCAAGGACCCTACATACCCTAGACAGAGTGATGTACCACTAAGCCATATCAGATACACAGAAATTCAATGTTTTCAGAAACATATCATCCAGTTCTGTCATGCAACAGTACAGAGACTGTATACCAACATCTAGATGTCTGTGTGTGTAACAATATTAAAATCTTAACAGATACAACACAGCATACGTCTTGTACGAATAGGCATCTCACCCATAGCCAAATACATGTGCCCTGCAATACACTACCAAGTACAGTCTGCCTCCCATAGGACATGTAATATGTGGAAGCCATCAACATCCCCAGATACAGATACACAGACACAGATATGCAGATACAGAAAAATATATTAATATATATATATATATATATATATATATATATATATATATATATATATATATATATTTATATATATACATACATGTATGTGACTACACCTACACACGTAGATATATGTACAGTAAGATACATATGTAGAAGGTGCATACAATATGGAAGAGCCACAATGCCTACAGTTAACACCTGAACAACTGGACACTGTATGGGCCACACATACTAATGTCAATCGTTGCCTGCAACATATACCCATAGAAAGGTCATAGAAAAGACACCACACACAGGTTTGCAGAAATGGGAATCCTTTAATTGTGTACTATAACAGTTCTATATGCCATGTCATATAGCTGTTCAGATACTGACAACCATATAAACAGAGTACTGCAACTGTGAAACAGTTTCACTAATACAATAGTCTGGTAAGGTTCACAACTGTTGCTTTCCAGGCCAAGCCCTTCAAAATGTACAATAGTGAAGACAGACTGGGCCACAGGATACCACACAATCAACAGTATGTACTGTAGGTGTGTAGTTCAGCAGCCTCTATCTACACTCTGTACAAACTCTGTAGGAGGTAAAGACGTTTTGTGATCAAATGGGCTGTAACCAGTACATAACAGTCTGTATGGCAGGAGGCAGTAGGCTTGCAGTACCCCAATTCATGTAAGTAATGTCAATATAGGTGAAGTGTATTGCACTGTACATCCAGATACCTTGTGGAGGCTCACCCCTGATAACCCCACATTTTGTAACAGCCTAGGTAATTTATGGTGCTCCCCACCTAGACTCAATAATACAGGCCCATATACCACATTTACATACACCGGCCTCTGCAGTGCATAAGGGCACACGTGTTGTGTAGGTGACGCCCACACATATATGGCCCCAGCCCCACTGTATGTGTGGGGGATACAACAGCAGTGGGCTAATGGCAGCAATGGCAGTGAGATATACTCACAGCCCACTACAGAATAACCCCCCAACAGCATGACATATGTGGAAAGCTTGGTATGTAGATGAAGGACAGAGGCTGGAACGCAGGCACATATGTGGAACACTGTTGACATACACTAAGCAAGGTGCTGGTGCTACAGGATAGTCTGCAACATACCCTTAGTCAGGGAATTGAGGTTAGAAATAGAAATGGATGTAGCCATGTACTGATAGCATGCAACACACACACTGCCAGTGTAATATCTGACACAGGACCTGTGTGGTGGACGGACAACACATGATAGGCATACCTCTGTCCAGCAAAAGGATGGACCCATTGTAGTGAGCTCCCATTGTAGTGAGCTATGCAGGCAGACTGCATTTCAAGGTACACTAGTATGTACACACACACACACACACACACACACACACACACACACACACACACACACACACACACACACACACACACACACCCTGTAACACCAGTACTATGCAAAGCATAACACAACTCTACTCACAGTCTGTCTGTAGTTCCTGATCCTCTTACAAATATGTGGCCACTCTGAGTGTGCAGATTCTCCTGTAAGAGATATTGCTACCTGCTGTCTGTATCATTGATGCCCACACACAGGAAGGATGTCCATCACACAGGAAATGTAAAGGGACCATGCCCACATGCTGTAGGGATTTATAGTGGGTGGATGCCATGACAATAGTAATTAGAAATAGTATACATGTGTAATTATATATATATATATATATATATATATATATATATATATATATATATATATATATATATATATGGCGATCTGGATAGGTATATGTACATATAGTTCCACCATATGTCCTGGGCATGGAGTGTAGCCCTACCCCAGCCTATATAGTCCCAAAGTCGTAGTGCAAGGGGATGTCAGGTATGTATAGCAGGTATATTACTAGACTGTTGCTACTGTCATTGGGATTGTCTTCACAGATATGGTGTGTGTGGAAGGTGGCATCTGCTTATAACATGTGTGCCACTGGCTACTGACAGACATCCTAAGGAAATCATTGTAAAGTACCACTGCTAGCATGTAATGCCCCTGTGGGGCGCAGCAGAGATATTGGCCACTATATGTGGAACTTTGGACACACCCTGTACAGTCCAGAGGTATACACATAATCCCTTAGTGCACAACATGTGTACCAGGCCTGACAATATGGATGTAGACAGCCATGTCGATGGGTATAACACATAATGACTGGTATACATTTGGCACCATAGGTGTTGGATTCACACACTCCTGTCTGGCCTGACACATAATGACTGCTGGTACAGGGGTGCCATGGACACATACTACCCACTAGATAGTGACATACATCTGTACAGCATCCCACTGCTCTGTCTGACATACATGACTTTCAAGAGAGGCCCGGCAGCAGTACATCTGGCAAGTATCTGCACATGACATCCCAATTGTTAGGTACACTAAGCTGCTAGGCATGTAACAATGCACTGTGCAGGCTACAGGCAGACTGGCTCAACAATGGCCTACATCTCGTATGGGTGAATGCACATGTACCTGCATATATAGCAGGTTCAACAGCCATGTCACAGCACATGGTAAGATACACCTGTGTGACAGTGCATAACCACAACCAGTGTGAACACAGCCACAGCCTCGTATGGGTGAATGCACATGTACCTGCATATATAGCAGGTTCAACAGCCATGTCACAGCACATGGTAAGATACACCTGTGTGACAGTGCATAACCACAACCAATGTGAACACAGACACAGCCACATATGGTATGCTAGCATAATATTACAGTATATGGACTATCTGTTCTACATAATCCTCATATGTGCCACTCACAGAATGACCCTACATATACTGAGCTGCTACACAGTTTGGTCTAATGGCTGTCTGTGGTATGGGACATGTGTGTGTATGGACCTACAAACATGTACAGCAAAATGGTACCATACAGTGGGGCAGCATGTAACATCTGATATTAGGGGAGCTAGAACAATGACATCTACCACAGTCTATACACAGGCTAAAGAACATATTAACAATACACACACTGCCGACATTCACCATCACTACACAGATACACAGACCTCAGTACTGTACAAACATCCACAGAATGTCCAGCTTATGTCATGAAATATAACCCCTATTGTACATGACATGTGTAGCAATCTGATATATCACTGGCTTGTTATCAGATATGATGACACTATTTATGGTGTACAGCACATATGCACCACTTCATCAATGCCATATGTGCAATGGTTGATAAAGGTGTGGCTGACAGCACATACACAGGGCCAGTATAGACATGTTGCTGTAATAACCTCATATATTTTCCATTGTAACGGGGTTTGTTGCAACATATGCCCTATGAGGGATATGACGTCAGTAACTATCATGGCCTTCACCATCTACAGACTGCAATCGTCACACTACCTTCTGCATTCCATAGATAGATGTACTGTGGCTAACACATGAAACCAAAGGCACAACACTGCCCAATCTGCAGATGACCTTGCAAATGAGGATTCCTCATATACATGGAACTGACATGGGAGGTATTGTGACATGTACGACAGGCATATCCAGACAAACACTGTTAAACCAACATTACTCCAAATGCAGTATAGCAGCACTTACAGTCTGTAGTCAGGTCAGGCACATCCTCCTCCTGTTTGTTGCCCTCTTTCCACAGTGTATGTTGTTAGATGTAAATCCCCAATCCATCTGAGATGCTGTTTGCCAAACAACAGATCTAGTTCCTGCTCACAGTGACTGAAAAGGGCCAACACCACCATGACGTTCCTAGGTACTGGAGTGTATTTCCATGCAATTGGCTATGGAAATGTTACCACACCTGTTCCACATGCAATCAGCTAGGGGAGGGCTGCAATTCATGCAGATGCCATCAGCTGATCATGAGCATCACTTAAAATACACATGCTGCTGCCTAAGCAAGGCCGGTGTGGGTCTTCACATCCACCAGAGAGGGAGTGGGGTAGGCAGACAGAGGCAAATACATGTCAGGGAGGGGTGGGAGAGTAAAACTGAAGCATGTTTGTGTCACACACATACCAGCACAGGCTATCAAACCCCCAACAACTATGTAGTGCTATCACGGTTCGATGCAGTTATTGGATGCCCCACATGGGTTACCTGATGTGGAGCACTCAGAACATATATGTGATGGTGAGTGACATCTGCAACAGGGATATGGTAGATATATGGTAGGTGATGTACAAGTGCCTGTCTGCATGAACAGGTGCCAGCGTCAAAACAGGCACACCCACACAGGGACGTACACACATTGACACACTTGGCAGGACCAAGAGTCTAACTCATCACTAGTGGGATTGCCACAACACATCAATGTGCAGGTATCACATGCACCACACAGGTCATACGGAGGCCATATGGGCAAAGGGTATGAGGAGGTATCAGACAGCATGCTTCAGTATGCCATGGTGGGTTGTAGTGAATGTGGATGTTGACATATGCACCATACAACACACGCACACACACACACACACACACACACACACACACACACACACACACACACACACACACGAACACAAAGGGTGTCAGTTATGACATGCATGGGTGCATGTCTGCATGGGTGTGTGGTGGTCAACTGTGCCAGAAAGCTGTACAAGGGTAGGCGATGGGTATACCTTAGCATCAGGCCACATGTCAATGGTCGGCATTGTGGCTTTGGCCTGTAGTTTCTACATTTGCCCACACAGGTGGGTATTGCACCCCCTATCCAGTCACGTGGGTGACTGTTGTGTGTGGCCAATTCTGTACATCACATGCCATGTATGTGTTCCTTAGTCCATGACATGGATAGTGTCTGGGATGTGCACACCTCCCACATGCATGTACAGTGACATGTGGAACTGTACCTGGGGTGTCTGGCCCATGTTGTGAACACAGATTATTATCAGATGTGCCAGTCTTGCCCACCTGTGGCAGGAACTGGTAATGGCCAGCAGGTTTATCCTGCACCTATATTGATAGCATGCTAACAGCATTCCCTGATGTCAGTGTCATCTGTCCATACAGGGCATGCTTTCAGGCATGGGATGTCCATTGTGAGTCACATGTAAAGACACCACAGGTGGTGCAGGTGTCCATTGGGGAACATGGTAGAGGTGCTCTGTCTGCATGTACGTGCATATTGGACAGATGGGCATGGTGACATGCCCTCTGTAGCCCACTGCTATCACTACATAGTTACTATCAGTGGCCAATATGCGGTGTACTACCCACATATTGGCTGTTGCCTGGGCATGTGTGTGCGTATGACACATAGGTTGAGTGTGTGTTCTGGGTAATAGTGGGGTTGCTAACTGTGATTGGCTGGTCTTGATGTCACATGTATGGGTATGGCTTTGTACCCTAGCCTCTCAGATACTTTACATCTGTTATCCTTGTATGGTTAACACTGTGATATATAGTAGGGCCACCATAAAAAAATAAGCAAAACCCCTCTACATTGCCCACAGGTGTCACACACTCACCTCTACACAGGATAGAAGTTACAAACACACCTGTCATTTATGGCAGTAGAACCCCAACCTAACTAGTTTTAATACACTACAGCACTAAGCAGTTATAGTATGCGCCACAGACATTACTGGAGTACTTCTTCCCCAAAGGTGTATTTCAAACTGAATGACATCAGCAGGATTACCAAAGTAGGGCATTTCAACTGTACTGCGAGTGACTAGCCTAAAGTGTATTGCTCCCTACATGGACAGTGGACACACACAGAACATTCCCAACTGACATGTGTGGGTATAGAACCCCTGCCAAGGCCTATATCACCCTACAGCATGGGGCAGTTATTGGTCTCACCTCAGGAATTACTAAATAACTTTCCCCCCAAAGTTGTATTTCACAATGAATGACATCAGCAGGATTACCAAAGTAGGGCATTTGAAATGTACTGCAAGTGAGTATTCTATAATGCACCATACACAGACATTGAAACACACACAAAATATCCAGAACTGCCATGGGTGGAGATGAAACCCTACCACAGTTCTAAATCACACTACAGCAGTACACAGTTACAGGACGCGCTACGGAGATTACTGGTCTATGATTTTCCTAGAGGTGTATTTTTAGGAGAGTGACATCAGCAGCCTTGCCAAAGTTTAGTATATGAATTGTACGTAGTGTGAGTAGCCTAAAAAGCATTTTTCTCTACACAGTCAGAGAGACATGCACACACACACTTGCCAAGTCTGGGGTTAGAACTACTACCCAACTACTTTATTACGACAGCAGTACACAGTTATGGGATGTGCCATGAGGATTACTGAGCTACAGCTCTCCCAAAGGTGTATTTCACATTGGATGACCTCAGCAGGCTTGTCATAATACTGCTATGGGCAGGGAGGTGTGTGCATGGGCCATAACCCATTCATGTAGGGGTTGACATGCCACATGCGGGCACACCCGGGGTCATATGTCACAGGTACGTGTATACAGCTACTAGGTGACTGCTTCCTTGTACAGTCATGTTGCACAGCTGGCAAGTACACCACATAGTCTGTCATGCTGACAGATACTGGTGGCTAGTATCTGCAGTGAGTGACATCTGCGCCTCATGTGTTTGGGGCCCTTTGGCTGTGTGCTGGGTGGGACAGGCCTGGATGGCTCCTTGTCATGGTCACCCTCTTCCGCACATCTATGTCCATCTACCTTTGGCTTATTATAGTGTGTTGTCCTTAAATATATGTCTGTATTCCTATCCACTTTGTGTGCAAGGCAGGAGTGGTGCGTACTGACATGTTTGCAGACATGGCCCTCATGAAGTGTGTGAGCATGCCCAGTATGATCTTTCAGTATGTTGTTGACTGGCATTGCCTTCATTCCTCTAAGTGTGTAAGCATCCTCAGTATGGCCATCTATATTGCATGTGTGGATCAAGTCCAGGTAGTTTGTACTGCGGTGCTGACCTTTGTGTTGTACACCAACAGGTAGCATGCTGTGTCTGCAGGATATACATCGGTCATTTGGCATTGACTGTTGCTACATTTCTGCATAGCGGAGGAACACCTGACTGTTTCTACATTTCTACACAGGAGTGGGGGGGGCACACCTGACTGTTACTATAAGTGTACATAGGATGGGGGGCACACATGGCACTTTTACACATTTGCTAGGACTGTACTGGTATGTCGGGTACTTCATTTCACTCTGTAGACTTACCTATTGTGCTGGCTAGAGGCATACCAGTGTACTACAGATCTTAGCTTTAACTACCTACGTATTAGTTTCTGCCTTCCTAGCCTTCACAGCTTACATCCAACTGCCTGGCCTGCTGTAATCTGTCTATGTAGGCCTGGGGGAGGGGTTACCCATAGGACTCATTCAGAGGCCATAGTACAGCATTTGTTTGTGTTTGTCTACACTTATCCTGCTGGCTGTAACTGTTGTTGGGTATGTAACCCCCCTGACTGGCATGTGTGAGTCACTTACCTTGTGGGTATCCCAGTATTGAAGGTGGTGCTGCAGGGCTGCCTATGTCAGATGTACATATTATACTCCCTATACATGGTTGAGCACAGGTAGTGTCATGTTTGGCATCCCTTTTATTGTATGTGCGAGTCGGACAGTGTTGTCATTTCCTGGGTCCCTACTGTGTCAGTGCATGTGCTATGCATTTCCTCTTTGCCAAGGCCAGGGCATACTAGGCATGCCTCCTTCTGCCTACTGGGGCAGGCTCAGGGAGTTCCTCCACCGAGTCACTCTGTGCCTGTGCAGGCTTTGGCATTGGTGGGGGGCTGTGTGGCCCTGCCCCATGCTGTTCCTGCTGCAGCTGTTTCCACAGGATCATATTGTGTCGCATGGCACATAAAAGGACAATCTGGGTACTTGTAGTTTGTGAGTACTGCAAAGCTCCACCAGATGTGTCCATGCACTGGAACCATGACTTGAGCATCCCAAACACACGCTCTATTATGATTCATGTTTGTGCGTGTGTCTCATTATGGAGTTCTTGTTCGGGTGTGTGTGCATTTCTGATGGGTGTCATCAGCCATGGCTCCAGTGCATATCCAGCATCCCCTACTAGGTGACCTTGTGGGATGTCCCTATTGGCAAATGTCTGGTACAGCTGTGTCAGATGCCAGATGTGGGAATCGTGGTACCTTCCAGGGCAGCTAGCACACACATTCATTATTATGCCCTAGGCATTGCACAAAACCTGGCAGTTGATGTAGGGGAAGCCCTTGCAGTTGATGTAGACCCTACCCCACTCACCAGGTGGTGCTTTAATGCATATGTGCATGCAGTCTATTGCATCCACTACCATTGTGTATTCTGCTATTGGGTGGAAGAGAAACATATTGCTGGCCAACGCCTCACGGGTTATGGGGAAATATACGTGCTCACTGACGTGCTGACATGGCATCCAGAAACTGGTGGAGTACCCTGGATGCTGATGCCTGTGAAATCCCCATCATATCCCCAGTTGGCCTTTGGAAGGTACCTGTAGCTAGTATTCTTAGGCCTACACATACCTTGGTATCCAATAGGATGGGTTCCCCACTGTTAGTTCTGTGTGTCAGGCATGGCCGGCACAGCTCAATTTGCTGTACGAGGTCCCTGTCCACCCTATAGTGCTCCACTATCTCCAGCTCATGTAGCCCTTGGTAGGTTACCCTGGGTTTGTATACTCTTCTCCATCTCCTCACTGTGGGTTGCTCAGCAGCATTCACATCCTCACCACCCTCAGCCTCTTTCACATGCTGGTTATGACAGCAAAAGCAGCCCCTAACATTTTTTCTCTTGCTTTCGTTTTGTAAAATGTCCCCATCTGTATACACCGGTGGTGCAGAGATTTTGGGAAAAACAAGGGGGAAAGGTGTTTGCATAGTTTATAGTTGTGCGCTGGGCTAGGCTGGTCTGCTGCCTGTGTAATTGGCTGTTTCTGATACATTTCACCTGTCAGCTAAGCTAGTTCTCCTTGATTACCTTCCTATTGCTGTTTTTCCTTCCCATTGCCTCCCTGTTTAAGCCTGTGTGTGTGCCACACAAACAGAGTGCTCAAATGTGCACAGAACAGCTATTTCCTGGTTTAACTTCCTTTTTCTTCCCGTAAAACCTGGTGCGCAGTGCGCACACCCACTTACACTTTGTAAAGAGTGCTAAGCAGGTTTAGACACACCCCTAGCTTAGCTGTGCTAAGCTAGGTGCAATCCCGAGCCACAGAGCTCCAATCCACATACAGCATGCCTGACACCCCCCATGATGTCACCTATATCCTAGTCTTGCAACCAACTATTTATACTCTTATACTCTTGGGACCTGCCTCACACCCTGGGGATATCTAGGATTCACTATCCTTCCCCTCATTTGCATAGGATTGCCTGCTAATGCATAGTTACATGTCTCACACTGAGCCTCCCCCCTTAGCAACCACTACTCGCTGGCCAGGTTGTCTTCTGCCTGCTATTGATTTGCATGGCAGAATACTGATTTTAGTTAGAATGCTCATTGTAAGTTTATTTTCTTATTTTCCCCCCGATCCCATTTGCTCGCCACTGCCCTATGCTTAAACAGCTAAGATTGGTGAAAAAAACAATTAAAAGTTGATTTTTTTATTTTTTACACACTTTGCAATGCCAATGGCCTTATACTTGGCCATTGGCATGCTTCCTCAATGATAACTTTATTTGGAGCTGTCATAGCTCCGTTTTGGATTTTGCAGAAATGTACTCGGTTACTAACCGAGTACATTTCTGCAGATTGCACTAGTCTTGTACGGACTATTGCAAGCTTACTGGATTGCAAAATCATCTCATTTGCATGGATTTCTCCTGCAAATGTGGTGATTTGCATACCAGGGTTTAGTCCGTGCAAGATTAGTGCTGGAGCTCTCGTGCACGCCCCTGCCAGCTGTTCCTGGATTGCACGGCAGACATACTGCCTGTGTGAGCTCCTGCACTTATCTTACACTCCGTGCAAGCTTTTGGGAATCCGGGGGTTTGTCTTCTTGAATCCATATATCAAGCTTCTTGCTTTTTTTCCTCATTTATTGATAACTGTTGCTGTCCCACAATATTTCCAGGTTCTCGTTGAACAGATTTTTTGTTTGATTTGAATGGCACTGCCCAGCATATCTCCAACATGCTTCTATTTAGCCAGCTTATTTCTGCTGTCAGATCGCATTTATGTATACTAAGTAGTATTTTTGTTGTCATGTTGGCAACTTGTACAGGAACTTTTTGTAACTAATTTGTAAGAAATTATGATCAGTCACTTGAATTCCATGTATGTACTCAATGAAATTTCTCACACTTGTGGCTAGCATTTATTTTTCATTTTGGGCATATCGTTTACTTATGTATTTATGTATGCATGTATGACTGTCTGTATGGTACCAGTTTATCTTTTTGCATAACTACTGCTTCATTTCCAAAATGACTGGCATATACTTGTGAGGTAACTGGTTTAATTATGTTGTAGTATCTCATGGATGGATTCATAATCTTCTTCAATAATTTCAGAACATTGTCTTTTGGTGTCATGATGTAAAAGCTTCTTTTAAGATAGTGAAATTGTTTAATATATTTGTTATTATGCTATATGTTTATAAGACACTTCACTACAGTTTGCTTAACCTTTAGAACAGGTATTTGCACTTTCGGTCCTTCTTCCTATGTATCGAGCTTTAGACTAGCTGATTTTATTTTCCAATCAATATAAATCTATTTGTTACATTTGTTTCAGTCTAATTTAGATTTTAGTGCCTTGTTCTGTCCATCAGCTTGAGCAGTCTTGTTTTATTTTCCTAATTGTTTTGACCCCATATCAGCAAATCAATGGCAATATTTTACACACAGCTATGACCTTGTACAATTGGTATTTTAGCTATTTGGTATTTTAGCTCTTTTAATCCTTCTGGCACTGATGAAATATGAAAGGGTAACCTGAAAAAAAATCTGGATCTCCCCTGTGGCATGTTAAATGCCCATAGCTTCCTCTCTTAGATAGATCTGACATAAATATTGATTAGAAACCAAAAAGAAAAGCATTTTGCAGTAGATGTGAAATATAGTACTATTTGTCTGTTAGCAATGGTTAGTATTTTTTTCTATACGGTTTTTCTATATCTTGTGGGTTTATAGAGATTCTGAGTTTGTCTAGTTTCTCAATGGTGATCATTCTGTTAACCATTCTGTAGCTCCTGATTTCTTTACAATTACACTCAAGATTTTTATTTTTGAGCTACAGTTCTATGTTATAAGATACAATAGATCTTATCAGGTGCAAAAATTACTAATTCTACTTACTGAGATGTTTTAATATGGTACTGTCCTGGCAAACAACCTATTCTAGTGAACAGGTTCAAATAATTCTTAAAGAAATCTTGTGGGAGTATATCACCTACTTTTTGACTAATGATATAAATTGTCTGCTTTATATTTTTCATGTTAGTCTTTGGCGTGATGAACACAGTTTTCATATTGAACTGCTATTTTGTACAACATGCTGTTTTCAACATGCCATGGCAATGTTTCTTCTATCTATACAGCACTTTGCTTACTGTGTGGTTGAACAATATCTTACTGCTTTACCAAGATATGTTTCCCATATGTTAAGCACTCCAGTATATTAAGTTTAGTCACAGTGTGAAGCAGGACATGAAATATAGCCATATATTTCTTATTTTTATATGCCTGTGACAATAGTATGTGACTCATGGGGTTCACTTTATCTCATGAATGAATATCAGTAAGGTACAACCTAACTGATTCATTGTACCTTTTGACTTCAAAGCTTTAAATGTAGTTTATCATAAATATTGCTCTCAACACTTCTACCTAGTTTAAATTCAGCTTCTCATTCCAACAAATTACTTCAGCACAACATTGCTTTGCAAAAGTCTGTACTACATCTGATCTCTGCATTTCCGCAGTTGAAATCAACAAAAGCTAATGATCATAAAAGGAAATGTAAGTGATGCCCTGAATTATGACAATTAATTAGTGAATGACAGTTAATTGCAAAGCTTGATTACAAATGAAAATGGCCATAAGAAACAGTCAGCCATCATTTACAGTAAGAACTGTATTATGCTGATACTACTGTTTATCAAAAGTTACTAACAGTTCAAAGGGTTTCAGATCTGAAAAGAAGCAATTATGCATGAGTAGTTTCAAACTAAGATTGTTGTCCTGTTCCATGTAAATTTAAGGTCCCACTGTATTTATGCCATCCCTGACATCACAAAGCTTGGGAAATATATTAAACTTCAATTAACAATAATCACTTGTATTGCAGTACGATGAACTGATTGCCACATACTAAATCTGAAACTGTTTAAATAATCATTAACGTCCATCTCCAACTGCTGTATACAGAAGCAGCTGAAAAGGATTTCCTATTACTTATATTGCTTACTTTTAATTTGAATAATTTTTTAATCGTATAAAATCTTCTTGTCCCAGCTGCCTTTATTAATGAGAACAGGATACACTGGTCTACTTAAGTGATTACAGAAAGCCACGCAGCATGCAATTGGAATCTAACAGAGTCAACGCCAGGATTATAGAATGAAGCTCATGATTCACTGACTAAATTCTCTGTGCAATATTGCCAGACCAGTAATAATGGACAGTAGCCATTTGACTTAAAGAAAATATAACAGCAATACAGAAAAAAACATATTTGTAATATGAACAAGATGCAGTGTTTCCAGAAAAACAAAAAGCTTAATATTTAGTAATAATATTATTTGTGCTGAAATAGTCCAATGGATTTCTAATTGCAGTGTTCACTGCAAAACCTCTCCTTACACTATATTCTTTATATAGAAGGCTCGCGTGCTTCCTATCTAGAAAGGCTTCACATGGATCCAAAAACATTACTTTTGCTGCTACCCAATGGCAATCACTAGTAGTCAAAATCATGCAATGAAGCCTAAAGATGATTAACAATCTAATAGGAAGAAATTAACATGAATGACAATGAGTAACAAATTGAGAAATCCTCTGGAGAAAACTGCCCTGACCGTGAAAAATCACGACCCACAAATCTCAATAATGTGCATTCAGTATGTCCACAGCTACACACAGCCACACACAAACACAAACATGAAGTTGTAGTGCTGTACCAACTGCTGACAAAAGTACCTACAAATGTATTTCATATGAATGGGGATGAAATGGCTGTATAGTTCAGTAAGAAATGTGGAAGAGAAAACAGAGGAACACACTGAAGGATACAGGAGGGAAGATTAAGATGATAGTGGTAAAGAACGTGTATACGTATATTTTACTTTCTGTGGGACAAGTGCCCTGTTTTTCTAAGAAGGGTAGAGAGTAAGGAAATAATGTGAGAGTATGGGTGAAAAGGGGGCACAGACTTGGTAGATAGTGCAGACAAACAAGCAAAGAACATATGCAAAGACTAATAGGGAGGGGTATTTATTTATTTATATTTGTTTACTGGGGTGATGCACTGATCAATACTGACCAATTTCAGACACAGCCCAGACTGACACAAAAGGGGGGTGGACACCATGGAGAGACACAGACAGACAAAGGGAGGATATTTGATGATGGGAACAATTTGACTATAAAAAGGGGAGAGAAGTGAAATGCAGTGAAGGGAAACACCACAAAGGAGGGATGGTGTAGGGTGACAGCTCCATTTCATGCTGCCTAGGACAGCATCAAGTCAGGAATCGGTCTACTCTAAGAGTGCTGTGCCACCTCTGCTGGGTCCTGCCTGTATCTGTATGCTGGGGCAGTGCCTTGACTCTGCCAATTGCACAAGCATATTCTCCTGATGGCCAGCATGTACCTGTCAAACTGCTGGTTAATTTACTGGAACCTACCAATGGCATTCCCAGAGAGTAAACAACACCCTCCATGACAGACCAACAGAACCCAAACTGGAACCTTCCAGGCCACCTCCCTACACTGAATGACCAATGTTACCTTACAGGGAGCCATCCCATGAGGTAGATGACATGGCAATTCGATGGTGTGGGGACCTCTGGTACACTGCAGACATAGTGTCTGACAATGCATAAAAGAGTAAAATTATTGCAGATAGAGTGACAAATGTCAAATAAATGTATAAAGGAAGGTTATCAAAAGTAAAGACCATACAAAGAAAAATATATTAACATCTGGTCTGTGTATGATTATCAGGCATAAAGGTAGATAGAGAAGGGCAAAACTTTTGTTAGTTATGCAGTCATAATTTTGATGATATATTTGATAAGACTACAGGGTATGATGCAGACATACTGTAGGTAGTGTCTCACAAGGTGCATTAGGTCATGGTTATTTCACACACCCCCTGTGTATGTGGGAGTGCAATGCTGAAAGTAAGATGTAGAATGTATGTGCAGTGTAAAATGTGGAGGATGTTCCTACTGCTATGTGTTGATACAAGGGGATGAGGGAAGGACATGGTGAGCATGGCCAAATGTATGGAAGATGCAGGGCAGCATGTTGACCATATTTCACCGACAGCATATCCAGTGTGCCCTAAACATGGACAGATGTCAGCATATGTTGTACAAGTATTATGATATAATGCAGCCAGTAGCACAAGATAAAGTAAGCACAAGACTAGCAAGTCCTGGGTATACCATGTAAAACTGGTACTGCCATAACCCTTGTTTGGAGCAGTGTACACAGAATATAGGGAATTGTGACTGCGATCTGTATATTAATGACAGAGCTAAGACAGTTTACACAACAAGGTAGTGGACTAAATGAACAGGTATGTATCAAACTATGGCAGTTGGCATGCTGAAAAGTTAAGTGTTGCCAGGCATCTGATCATTAATCCGATATTGTAAGTATCTGTCACAGATCAATTAGGTGGGACAGCACTTTTGCCTGCATGGACAGTGCAGGTGTGTAAGTGAGAGATGGATTTCTAAGGGCAGTGGATGCAGTTAGTAAACACAGCATATTATTAATTAGAGGTATCTGTCACTATGACATCTATATGTGGCTATACTAATACAGCTGTGATCTTACCCTATATCTGGAGGGAGAGTGTATACACCTTTGAAGGAGGAGCTGAAAAACATTAAAGACAATTAAAATGTACACAAAACTTATGTCCTTGTTATCTTGTGGCTTCTACTACAAACTTCACCACAGCTGTGAGAAAGTTTCATGCTTACTTAGAATAAATGTGTCATACTGCTCATGTGCCTAGGCCTGCTTTACTCATCTCTCATCGCCAATAACCCAAGGATTCCCTACACGTATATGTAATTAGCTCCTTCCATGGTTTTGATCTTGGCCAATACTTCTCCATATATCAATTATACACACACACACACACACACACACACACACACGCACACACGCACACACGCACACACGCACACATTACACAAGCACACACACACACACACACACACACACACGCACACACACACACACACACACACACACACACACACACACACACACACACACACACACACACACACACACACTCAAGCATACACATGCACGCACGCACACACACACACACACACACACACACACACACACACACACACACACACACACACACACACACACACACACACACACACACACACACACTCTTACCCTTCTTTAGCTCCACCCCTCCATATCACACCTCATTCACCTACCCTCCACTATATTCATATCAGAGATATTCTCAATACGAATCTTCGATTTACACTGCTACTTTTCTGTCCTAACCTACTAGCTGCTGTCACTTTTCTCATTAAGCCCAAACTCCAGCACAATCCATCTGTACCTCATCATAATATGCCACTCTGATGACTTCATATGTAATCTGTTAACTACACATGCTCAGCCAGATATCTCACAACAACCTCTGTAACTCCTCTCTGTTATTTTTCCTCCTGTCCTGCACTTCAGAATCTCATCATTGTTCCCCTTCTGAACCTCCCTCCTTCTCTTACAATCAGGGGATATCATTCTTAAAGCATGATCCTTCCCTCTCTAGTTGTCAGCCCAAATGTCTATAGCTTATATAATAACTGTTCCAGCTTGAGATTTAGTGACAGCAATACCACCCATCCATAGTTGGAGTAACAGAATCATGAATAAAGGATATCTCCTGGATACCTCCCCATCTATCACAAAACTATACCTACTTTGTTGACTACCACCCTGGCAGGTGGCAAGGTGGTGGAGTTCCTACTCTAGCAAAAGATAGCACTGTTATGATAACCTCCCTCATACTGAAAATCAATACAGTGGAGTATGATCTGAGCTGAAGCCTACTTCAGCTAGCATTATCTGACAGCACCAACATTTTCCTTGGTACGGTGTCCCTCCATTCATCTGCCCTTTCTCCCTCTCTCTGTATATATAGATATCGATACAAATGTCAGATGCATAAATCTTTGACATTCTAAACATGGAACCCACATCATCAAAGCTGCAAAACACTGAAAACAACAGAAAAAAGTCTATATAGTACTTTTAGTAGTTGTGCGGCCCCACCCCTGCACTAACCATGTGGGGACCTGTTCCCTCCACACTTTCTGCTAATTTTATATGTATACATATTGGCAAAGACACTGAGATATGATACATTTCACAATACATAAAATAAGCTCACAAAAAGGAACTTTAAAAAAGAAGGTTAGATATAAATGAAAAGAGTAGAAATTGAAGTGATAGTCCAATTGCAAAGTAAAGGATCTGGTGTTAAATCTCCAGCACAGGCAATGTCACAACACACATTGCCAGTTAAGTCCACAGATGGAGAAGCAGCAGATGAAGCAGGAGGCACCTGAGGAAGATATGCTTAGACCAACGTTCTGGAGCCATGCATAGGAGACTCACACAAAGGTACAGTTAGAATTGGACAGCAAGGGAAAGTACAGAAAATCACAGAAACCACATAAACTCTGACATTGGTAATATTGCAATGTGATGGGCCAATGAAACCCCAAATGGAGGAGCAACAGATGGAGCAGGATGCATTTGAAGAAGATATGTCACAAGGTGAGGATCTGGAATCTTCTCTAGAAGACTTACATGAAAATCCAGAAGAACTGCAGAGCAAGGGAAAGAACAGGAAATAGCTTAGAAGACATACTCATCCCAGAAGAAAATGATCTATGGGAAGACATGCTTGATTTAATAAAGATGGATAGACATATTATGATAGACAAAAGAAGTAGATTGCAGAAAGAAAATAAAAACAAAATGCATATATGTCAGAAGACTGACAAAAGAGATGAAGACAGAAATCAGGCCTATTAAGAGACGTTAATGAGATATAACAGAAATAAATTGGATATACTACTATGCAGCTATCAAAGGATAGGAAAGAAACAAGTAGAATACCATGTGGAAACAATGAATAGAGAAAACTATAAAACAAGACAATAAATATCACTGTTAGAAGAATAAAATATTACATATTCGTATAAAGACTGATGTGGTAAAAGCAAAACAGGACCATATAAGACTAACTGTCATTTCAAACCCAGCCAATAAGCACTGTCAGATTCAAACCATGTTCTTTGAGATTATAAGGTAAAGTTCTTAACCATTATGCTAAACTCCACACAATTCAAGTAGTGCAGGATTTATCATATATTGTTTTTAATAGTATTATTTTTAATAATAAAAATAAAATATTATCCTAAAATGAAGAAGGTATGCAGATAAATATGAAATACAAAATAAGTGATTCCTACACTATATTCTTTATATAGAAGGCTCAAGCTTGCTTCCTATCTAGAAGGCTTCACATGGATCCAAAAACATTACTTTTGCTGCTACCCAATGGCAATCATAGTAGTCAAAATCATTTAGTAAGAGCTAAAGATGATTAACAATCATGGGAAGAAATTAACATGAATGACAATGAGCAAATTGAGAAATTCCTCTGGAAAACTGCCCTGACATTGAAAATCACATTACCCACAAAATCTCAATAATGTGTGCATCCGAATGCGTCCACAGCTACACACAGCCACACACAAACACAAACCTGAAGTTGTAGTGCTGTACCAACTGCTGACAAAGTACCTACAAATTATGTTTCATATGAATGGGATGAAATGG
Organism: Protopterus annectens; assembly: GCF_019279795.1. Taxonomy (NCBI): domain Eukaryota; kingdom Metazoa; phylum Chordata; order Ceratodontiformes; family Protopteridae; genus Protopterus; species Protopterus annectens. Next base: position 955,207,466 of record NC_056732.1, read on the forward strand.
CTGTAGTTCAGTAAGAAATGGGGAAGAGAAAACAGACGAACACACTGAAGGGACACAGGAGGGAAGATTAAGATGGTAGTGGTAAAGAATGTGTATCACATTATATTTTTACTTTCTGTGGGACAAGTGCCCTGTTTTTCCTAAGAAGGTGCAGGAAGTAGGAAATAATGTGAAATTATGGGTGAAAGGGGCTGGGGTTGGCAGGTAGATGGTGCAGACAAACAAACAAAAACATGTGCAAAGACTAATGGGGAGGGTATTTATTTATTTATATTTGTTTACTGGGGTGATGCACTGATCAATACTAACCAATTTCAGACTGTGAATTGACACAAGGGGGTGGACACCATGGAGACACACAGACAGACAAAGGGAGGATATTTGATAGTGGAACAATTTGACTATAAAAGGGAGAGAAGTGGAAATGGAAATGCAGTGGAGGAAACACCCACGATGGAGGGGATGGTGTGGGGTGACAGCTCCATTTCATGCCATAGAACAACATCAAGTCAGAATGGAGTCTACTCTAAAAAAGGTGCTGTGCCTCAGCAGTCCCTGCCTGTATCTGTATGCTGGGGCAGTGCCTTGGCTCACTGTAATTGCACAAGCATATTCTCATGATGTAGCCAGCATGTACCTGTCAGAGCTTTGTGGTTGGTGGAACCACCTGTTCCCAGAGGAAGTAAACAACACCCTCACTGACATGAGACCAACAGAACCCAAGGCTGGACCTTCAGGCCACCTCCCTACACTGAATGACCAATGTTACCTTACAGGGAGCCATCCCATGAGGTAGATGACATAGCAATTCGATGGTGTAGGGACCTCACAATGGTACACACTGCAGACATAGTGTCTGATGACAATGCATAAAAAGAAGTAAAATTATTGCAGATAGAGTGACAAATGTCAAATAAATGTATAAGGTGAGGTTATCAAAAGTAAAGACCATACAAAGAAAAATATATTAACGATCTGGTCTGTGTATGATTATCAGTGACATACAAGGTAGATAGAGAGGACCAAAACTTTTTGTTAGTTATGCAGTCATAATTTATGATGATATATTTGATAAGACTACAGGGGTATGATGCAGACATACTGTGATAAATTAGTGTCTCACAAAGGTCTGCATTAGGTCATGGATTTGCATTTCACACTCCCCCTGTGTGTTGGGAGTTGCAATGCTGAAGGTAAGATGCTAGAATGTATATATTGCAGTGTAAAATCATGGAGGATGTTCCTACTGCTATGTGTTGATACAGGGGATGAGGGAAGGACATGGTGAGCATGGCCAAATGTATGGAAAGATGCAAGGGCAGCATGTTGACCATATTTCACCCGACAGCATATCCAGTGTGCCCCTAAACATGGACAGATGTCAGCATATGTTGTACAAGTATTATGATATAAATGCAGCCCAGTGAGTACAAGATCTAAAAGTAAAGCACAAGACTAGCAAGTCCCTGGGTATACCAATGTAAAACTGGTACTGCCATAACCCTTGTTTGGAGCAGTGTACACACAGAATATAGGAATTGTGACTCACGATCTGTATATTAATGGCAGAGCTAAGACAGTTTTACACAACAAGGTAGTGGACTAAATGAACAGGTATGCTTATCCAAATGCTGGCAGTTGGCATGCTGAAAAGTTAAGTGTTGCCCAGGCATCTGATCCCATTAATCCGATGTTGTAAGTATCTGTCACAGATCAATGATTAGGTGGGACAGCACTTTTTGCCTGCATGGACAGTTTTGCAGTGTGTAAGTGAAATGAGATGGATTTCTAAGGGCAGTGGAATTGCAGTTAGTAAAGCACAGCATATTATTAATTAGAGGTATCTGTCACTACCCAGACATCTATGGCATGTGGCTATACTAAGTACAGCTGTGATCTTACCCTATATATCTGGAGGGAGAGTGTATACACCTTTGGAAGGAGGAGCTGAAAAACATTAAAGACAATTCAAAATGTACACCAAAACTTATGCTCCTTGTTACATCTTGTGGCTTCTACTACAAACTTCACCACAGCTGTGAGAGAGGTTTTTCATGCTTACTTAGAATAAAATGTGTCATACTGCTCATGTGCCTAAGGCCTGCTTTACTCATCTCGCCATGTCATAATAACCCAAAAAGGATTCCCCTACTGCATTATATGTAATTAGCTCCTTCCATGGTTTTGATCTTGTGCCAATACTTCTCCATATATATCAATTATACACACACACACACACACACACACAGCACCAGCACACCTGCACTTTTACACACCTGCTTGCACAAGCACACACAGCACACACACACACACACACACACACACACACACACACACACACACACACACACACACACACACACACACACACACTCAGAGCATACATGCATGCCACGAGCGACCACACACACACACACACACACACACACACACACACACACACACACACACATACACTGGCGACGCTCTTACCCTTCTTTAGCTCCCACCCCTCCATACTCACACCCTCATTTCACCTACTACCCTCCACTATATTCATATCAGAGATATTCTCAATCTGAGATCTTGATTTACACTGCTACTTTTCTGTCCTAACCTACTAGCTGCTGTCAGCACTTTCTCATTAAGCCCAAACTCCAGCTGACAATCCATCTAGTACCTCATCACCCAATATGCCACTCTGATGACTTCATGTATGTAATCTGGTAACTATTTTACATGCTCCATGCCAGATATCTCACAACAACCTCTGTAACTCCTCTCTGTTATTTTTCCTCCTGTCCTGCACTTCAGAATCTCATCATTTGTTCCCCTTCTGAGACCTCCCTCCTTCTTTCTCTTACAATCAGGGGATATCATTCTTAAAGCCTTGATCCTTCCCTCTCTAGTTGTCAGCCCAAATGTCCTATAGCTTATGCTAATATGCTATTTCCAGCTTGGAGATTTAGTGACAGCAATACCACCCATCCATAGTTAGATTAGCAGAATCATGAATAAAGGGATATCCTGGATTACCTCCCCATCTATCACAAAGAGCTATACCTACTTTGTTGGCCCTACCACCCCTGGCAGGTGGCAAGGGTGAATTGGAGTTCCTACTCTAGCAAAAGATAGCACTGTTATGATAACACTCCCTCATGCACTGAAAATCAATGCACAGTGGAGTATGATCTGAGCTGGGAAGCCTACTTCAGCTAGCATTATCTGAAAACTTAGCACCAACATTTTTTCCTTGCCAGTGCAGGTGTCCCTCCATTCATCTGCCTTTCTCCCTCTCTGTATATATAGATGCTCGATACAAATCATCAGATGCATAAATCTTTGACATTTACTAAACATGGAACCCACATCATCAAAGCTGCAAAAGGCACACAGAAACAACAGAGAAAAGTCTATATAGTACTTTTGGTAGTTTGTGCGGCCCCACCCTGCACTAACCATGTAGGGGACCTGTTCCCTCCACACTTTCTGCTTCAATAATTTTATATGTGTATACATATTGGCAAAGACACTGAGGATATGATTACATTTCACAATACATAAAATAGAGGCTCACAAAAAGGAACTTTAAAAAAGAAGGTTAGATATAAATAGAAAAGAGTAGAAATTGAAGTGATAGTCAATTGCAAAGTAAAAGGATCTGGGTGTTAAATCCCAGCACAGGCAATGTCACAACACACATTGCCAGTTAAGTCCACAGATGGAGAAGCAGCAGATGGAAGCAGGAGGCACCTAGAGGAGAGATATGCTTAAGACCAACGTTCTGGAGCCATGCATAGAGGAGACTCACACAAGGTACAGTTAGAGATTGGACAGCAAGGAAGTACAGAAAATCACAGAGAAACTCCCACATAAGCTCTGACATTGGTAATATTGCAATGTGATGGGCCAATGGGGAACCCCAAGATGGAGGAGCAACAAGATGGAGCAAGGATGCAGTTTTAGAAGAAAGATATGTCACAAAAGGTGAGGATCTGGGAATCTTCTCCTAGAAGACTTACAGCTAGAAAATCCAGAAAGAACTGCAAGAGCAAAGAGGGAAAGAGAACAGGAAATAGCTTGAGAAGACATACTCATCCCAGAAGAAAAATGATCTATACAGGAAGACATGCTTGATTTACAATAAAAGATGGATAGACATATTATGATAGACAAAGAAGTAGATTGCAGAAAGAAAATAAAAACAAAATGCATATATGTCAGAAGACTGACAAAAGAGATGAAGAACCAGAAATCAGGCCCTATTAAGAGGCGTTAATGAGATATAACAGAAATAAATTGGATATACTACTATATACAGCCCTATCAAAGGATAGGAAAGGAAACAAAGTAGAATACCATGTGGAAACAATGAATAGAAAACTATAAAAACAAGACAATAAATATCACTGTTAGAAGAGATAAAAATATTACATATTAGTATAAAGAGACCCCTGATGTGGTAAAAGCAAAACAGGACCATACTAAGACTGAACTTGTCATTTTCGACCAGCCAATAAAGCACTGTCAGATTCAAACCATGTTCTTTGAGATTATAGAGGTAAAGTTCTTATCATTATGCTAAACTCCACACAATTCAGAGTAGTGCAGGTTATCATATATTGTTTTTAATAGTATTATTTTTAATAATAAAAATAAAATATTATCCCTAAAATGAAGAAGGTATGCAGATAAATCATGGAAATATACAAAATGTAAGTGATTCTTATTGATGACCCCCCTAAAGGGATTCATACAGAATCAGGGAAACAAAGCAAAGGAATAGAAACATTACATAAAAGAAACTGGGTATATTTTTAGAGAAGTATTTATAGAAGATCCTGTTGAGACATAACAAGAGTTGCTGAATGGATAGAAGGGATTAAAAGAGAGCTATACTTGAGAAAAACCTGAAACATGCATTTCACCTCAGCTAATGGGGTTTGGTTTTTATTGAGACTGAATGTGTCACCGAGACTTAAAAGTAAAAAGTCATGCACATTCAGAGCCATATGGCTGAAATACTTGATTTAAGCCTTAGGGATCATTTGCATATAACCATGGGTCTCTGTTACATTTTTGAGAGGTTTATGGTATTAAACAGTTGGAAACTTCACGAAGCTAGGCTAGGTTTTTCTTGTTGTTTTTTACAAATTGGTTTTGTGCTATTGTGACCTTTTTTTCTCTTTGGTTAGTTATTTAGCTGTGAAATTTTCCAGACACTTTAATGGTTGCTGGATATCAGCTGGTGCTTATAAAGTTGCAATGAACCCTGTGTTTTTCTAAACTATGGCTGAATATTTGCTATTTATTCTTTCTTTTTTGAGATTATAAAGGCTGTAATATTTGTTTTCACCACGTGGGGGCAGTTTTGCTTTGTTGGCCTAAATGTGTCCATGTAAAGACTTAAAAAGAAGATAAGCTAAGAAGAATCATTTGGGGGGCCATTTCATATATTCCATAGCCCTTTGTTGCAGAAGAAGTTTAATGTATTACACAGTTGGGAAACTCTAGGCGTGACTGTTTTTTGGCAGTTTTTAATTAATTAGTTTGTCTATGTAACTTTTTTTACTCTTTTAATTTTAGATACATAAAAGTAATGATTTATAGAAAGAAGCGAAAGCTTAACTAGCAAATGTCCAAAACAATTCCAAACCCAGTCTGTGACTTTGTTTTTCTTTATTTATTTCCATTCATTCTCTGATACCTGATTTATCTAATTCCAGGGGATCTGCAGGGCTGGAGACCATCATGTCACTCAGTGGGAGATACAGTAGTTAGAAGAATCTAATGTAGAATGGGGATGCCAGTCTGTTGCAGGATGCACAAACACATATACACAGAAACACAGAGGATAATTAGTGTGTGCTCTCACACCACACACACACATACACACACACACACACACACACACACACACACACACCACACACACACACACACACACGCACCTTTTTACACACATACATACATACACACACACATGAACCCAGTTAAAAACTATGCGAAGTACTATTTTTTGTTTTACTCTACCAAACTTCTACAAACATGGCATCCAGATCCCTGAATATATAAGTCCAAGCCACTCTGTCCATCAGCATATTCTGGGCTCTATACTACTAAAGATCTTCATCAGTTGAGGGACAAAGCACATGCACTGCCTCCACACTACCTAGAAGGATAATCCCATCTACCTCAAAATATAACTCTTACCTGTATGGCTCAGGGGTATTAAGCCCAACAGTATATGTGGCTACACTTTGTAGCCATTCTTCCATAACAAAGGAAAGAGACACCAAAGTGATAGCCATAAAGCTTTGTCTTCTACTGCCTTCTAAATTTTGGACTTGCTCACATATCTTATAGTATTCTGTTTTGGCATCTTTTACTGCAACTGGCCAATAAAGGGAATTTGCATCACGTATCCTCTTTCCTTTTGATTTATGCCTAAGATGACCCTGAAGAATTAATGTGGTCTACAGCAGAAAATCTGATAGCAGGTCATTGGAACTACCATCTGTGAGATAGGTAGAGGCTGCCAGTCCATCAGATGGGAGATTTTGTAGATAATTCTGTCAGCACATAAAATATTAATATAAGCATTTCTCTTAAATGGGAAAATGGTGTTAAATGTTAGGACTGCCAAAATGTGACAACCAGTCCACTCTGCTGTAACAAAGCTAATAAGTCCAATTCTTTGATGTCAAAACTTGGTGCTGATATGTCTGGGTGAAGGGATTCTGCCTATTGCTTTGAGGCCAAGAGTTAATGAAACAGTGCATATAAATTTTATTTTATAGGCTCTAGTTCCTGACCAGCTGCCAAGATCAAAGGGCTATTAACCTCCTGAGGAGTCTGTTAGCACATAGGAACCAGGAAGGAAATGATGTAATCTAGAATGACTCAATTGAGTATCAGTTTTAAGGACAGAAAGAATGAGAGCATGGGATCATTTTGTCTTGAACATCAATACCTCCTATTTCTGCCTGTGTGTCTAGATGTAAGTAGGATTTTAGAGGCTGTATTTTCTCTTTAGATATAAGCTAGAAATAGGAAGATTAATCTAATTTGTTTTTTTCTGTAATGTCAGAACTTTTCTACAGTATTATTTTAAAAGTATTTCTCTATGATCTCTAAGACTCATGACTATCACTGTAGTAAGAGTATTATCTTGTGTTTTTATTATTTATTATTAAATATTTTTACTAAAACCTTTTAACTGTGGCTGTTTTGTGTAGAATGAATTAAGCACTAAGAGTACATTTGCATGTATATAGTGATACTGTACCAGAGTCACTCCAAATAAGTCTTGACTGTTTGGTTTACTTTACCAGTTAACGGATAATAATGTGTTGCACAATAATAATTGGAGACCGTTCATAAGGCGTTTTGAGTAGTTGTCTAAATATTAGCTGGGTGGTGGCAGTGGTTTTACTGTATAGTCTGGGTAGAGGCTGCAGCTAGGAGAACCTGTGCCAGCTAGAATTACTGTGTAGTTTGTATCTAACTCATCTCAAGAAAGTGTATTGTGTGTGTGTGTGTGTGTATTAATGTGTGGCTAATGTGTGTGTGTGTGTGTGTGTGTCAGCTATGGGCAGGGATACAAAGCACTGGATTTGGACAGAGAGGGGTGCTGAGTTTTAAACGCCCACTGGAAACAGGATCTGGACCCTATAGCTGTGCCAGTGGGTAGTCTTATTGAGGAAATGGAGAGAAAGCGAGAAACCAGCCCCAAACTGTGATCTTTGTGTGCTCTTAAGGTAAATTGTACTTTACTGTGAGTGTATTTATGATCTTTTCCCTATATGGACACCCCTCACTGGAGTTAGTGGTGAGGACTGAGGCTCCTTGATTGCTGGACCAGTGCACAGGCATCACTTATTAATTGTTTGGCAGTGGTGGGATATCCACACCACATATTAATTGGTTGGCAAATATTAATTGTCTTGTAGTGGTGTGGGTAGAGTGAATTCCTGTAGCTTGTGTACAGTGATCAGTGAAGGTGTTTTTGTACACTAAATCAGCCACACAGTGCAGGCAGCATGTCAGCAGAGGAGTACAGAAAGCTGACAAGGAGCCAGCTGGCTGAAATGTGCAAGGCTATTGGACTGGTACACGCCCAGAGCCTAAGGCAGACGTAACTACTCCCCCCCTTTTTTGAAAAACCGTGCCCTGCCAAAAATTTGTTCTGTTATTTTTCCTCCTGTCCTGCACTTCAGAATCTCAACATTGTTCCCCTTCTGAACCTCCCTCCTTCTCTTACAATCAGGGGATATCATTCTTAAAGCAGGATCCTTCCCTCTCTAGTTGTCAGCCCAAATGTCTATAGCTTATATAATAACTGTTCCAGCTTGAGATTTAGTGACAGCAATACCACCCATCCATAGTTGGAGTAACAGAATCATGAATAAAGGATATCTCCTGGATACCTCCCCATCTATCACAAAACTATACCTACTTTGTTGACTACCACCCTGGCAGGTGGCAAGGTGGTGGAGTTCCTACTCTAGCAAAAGATAGCACTGTTACAATAACCTCCTCATACTGAAAATCAATACAGTGGAGTATGATCTGAGCTGAAGCCTACTTCAGCTAGCATTATCTGACAGCACCAACATTTTCCTTGGTACGGTGTCCCTCCATTCATCTGCCCTTTCTCCCTCTCTCTGTATATATAGATATCGATACAAATGTCAGATGCATAAATCTTTGACATTCTAAACATGGAACCCACATCATCAAAGCTGCAAAACACTGAAAACAACAGAAAAAAGTCTATATAGTACTTTTTGTAGTTGTGCAGCCCCACCCCTGCACTAACCATGTTGGGACCTGTTCCCTCCACACTTTCTGCTAATTTTATATGTATACATATTGGCAAAGACACTGAGATATGATACATTTCACAATACATAAAATAAGCTCTCAAAAAGGAACTTTAAAAAAGAAGGTTAGATATAAATGAAATGAGTAGAAATTGAAGTGATAGTCCAAGTGCAAAGTAAAGGATCTTGTGTTAAATCTCCAACACAGGCAATGTCACAACACACATTGCCAGTTAAGTCCCCAGATGGAGAAGCAGCAGATGAAGCAGGAGGCACCTGAGGAAGATATGCTTAGTCCAACGTTCTGGAGCCATGCATAGGAGACTCACACAAAGGTACAGTTAGAATTGGACAGCAAGGGAAAGTACAGGAAATCACAGAAACCACATAAACTCTGACATTGGTAATATTGCAATGTGATGGGCCAATGAAACCCCAAATGGAGGAGCAACAGATGGAGCAGGATGCATTTGAAGAAGATATGTCACAAGGTGAGGATCTGGAATCTTCTGTAGAAGACTTACATGAAAATCCAGAAGAACTGCAGAGCAAGGGAAAGAACAGGAAATAGCTTAGAAGACTTACTCATCCCAGAAGAAAATGATCTATGGGAAGACATGCTTGATTTAATAAAGATGGATAGACAAATTATGATAGACAAAAGAAGTAGATTGCAGAAAGAAAATAAAAACAAAATGCATATATGTCAGAAGACTGACAAAAGAGATGAAGACAGAAATCAGGACTATTAAGAGACGTTAATGAGATATAACAGAAATAAATTGGATATACTACTATGCAGCTATCAAGGGATAGGAAAGGAACAAGTAGAATACCATGTGGAAACAATGAATAGAGAAAACTATAAAACAAGACAATAAATATCACTGTTAGAAGAATACAGAAAATGGAAAATATTACATATTCGTATAAAGACTGATGTGGTAAAAGCAAAACAGGACCATATAAGACTAGCTGTCATTTCAAACCATGCTCTTTGAGATTATAAGGTAAAGTTCTTAACCATTATGCTAAACTCCACACAATTCAAGTAGTGCAGGATTTATCATATATTGTTTTTAATAGTATTATTTTTAATAATAAAAATAAAATATTATCCTAAAATGAAGAAGGTATGCAGATAAATATGAAATACAAAATAAGTGATTCATTGATGACCCCCCTAAAGGATTCATACAGAATCAGGAAACAAAGCAAAAGGAATAGAAACATTACATAAAAAAGAAACTGGTATATTTTAGAGAAGTATTTATGAAGATCCTGTTGAACATAACAAAGTTGCTGAATGGATAGAAGGATTAAAAGAAACTGTAACGAGAAAAACCTGAAACATGCATTTCCTCAGCTAATGGGGTTTGGTTTTATTGGACTGAATGTGTCCACGAAGACTTAAAAAGTAAAAAAGTCATGCACATTCAGAAGCTATATAACTGAAATACTTGATTTCCTTAAGGGACCATTTGCATATAACCCATGGGTCTCTGTTACAAGAGGTTTATGGTATTAAACAGTTAAACTTCTAGCTAGGCTAGGTTTTTCTTGTTGTTTTTTACAAATTGGTTTGTCTGTGTGACCTTTTTACTCTTTGATTTAGTTGTTAGCTGTGAAATTTTCCAGACACTTTAATGGTTATGGACATGAGCTTGGTATAAAGACCCTGTGTTTCTAAACTATAGCTGAATATTCTATTTATTCTTTCTTTTTGAGATTATAAGGCTGTAATATTTGTTTTCACACGTAGGGCAGTTTTGCTTTGTTGGCCGAAATGTGTCCATAAAGACTTAAAAAGAAGATAACTGAAATCATTTGGGGGTCATTTTTATATATTCCCATAGCCCTTTGTTGCAGAAAGTTTAATGTATTACACAGTGGAAACTCTGGCGTGACTGTTTTTTTGGCAGTTTTTAATTAATTAGTTTGTCTATGTAACTTTTTTACTCTTTAATTTAGATACATAAAAAATGATTTATAGAAAAGAAGCAGCTTAACTAAAATGTCCAAAACAATTCCAAACCCAGTCTGTGACTTTGTTTCTTTATTTATTTCCATTCATTCTCTGATACCTGATTTATCTAATTCAGGGATGCAGGGAGCTGAAGACCATCATGTCACTCAGTGGGAGATACAGTAGTTAGAGAATCTAATGTAGAATGGGATGCCAGTCTGTTGCAGGATGCACAAACACATATACACAGAAACACAGAGATAAACAAACGTGTGTGCTCTCACACACCACACACACACACACACACACACACACACACACACACACACACACACACACACACACACACATGAACAGTTAAAAACTATGCAGTACTATTTTTGTTTTACTCTACCAAACTTCTACAAACATGGCATCAGATCTGAAATATAAGTAGCCACTCTGTCCATCAGCATATTCTGGGCTCTATACTACTAAAGATCTTCATCAGTTGAGGACAACGCCACTGCCTCACACTACCTAGGAGGATAATCATCTACCTCCAAAATATAACTCTTACCTGTATGGCTCAGGGTATTAACGCCCAACAGTATATGTGGCTACACTTTGTAGCCATTCTTCCATAACAAGGAAAGACACCAAAGTAGCCATAGCTTTGTCTTCTACCACGCTAAAATTTTGGACTTGCTCACATGTCTTATAGTATTCTGTTACATCTTTTACTGCAACTGGCCAATAAAAATTTGCATACGTATCCTCTTTCACCAATTTATACCTAGATGACCTGAAGAATTAATATTGTGGTCTACAGCAGAAAAATCTGATAGCAGGTCATTGGAACTACCATCTGTGAAGATAGGTGAAGGCTGCCAGTCCATCCAGATAGAATTTTGTAGATAATTCTGTCCTTTGTAAATATTAATATAAGCTTGTTCTCTTAAATGGGAAAAATGGTGTTAAATGTGGAACTGCAAAAATGTGACAACAGTCCACTCTGCTGTAACAAAGCTAATAAGTCAATTCTTTGATGTCAAAACTTGGTGCTGATATGTCTGGATGAAGGAATTCTGCCTATTGCTTTGAGGCCAGAGTTAATGGCTAGAATTTGCATGTATAATTTATTTTATGGCTCTGGTTCCTGACCAGCTGCAAGATCAAAGGGGCTATTAACCTCTGAAAGTCTGTTAGCATGGGAACCAGGAAGAAATGATGTAATCTGAAATGACTCAGTGGTACTGTGTTATCAGTTTAAGGACAGAAAGAATGAGAGCATGAGAGCATTTGTCTTGAGAACATCCAATATCTCCAGCTCTGCCTGTGTCTAGATGTAAGTAGGATTTTAGAGCTGTATTTTCTCTTAGATATAGCTAGAAAATAGGAAGATTAATCTAATTTGTTTTTCTGTAATGTCAGAACATTTCTACAGTATTATTTTAAGTATTTCTCTGTGATCTCTGTCCCAACTGCTATCTCCTACCCAAGTTCGAGAAATCTGAGCAGTGTTACAGGAGTTTGGGGACATGTTAACTGGGAAACCAGGGTGCACCCACCTGTTGCAGCACCAGGTGGATACAGGTCCCCAAAGACCTATTAGGCTGGCTCCTTATAGGGTGCCTGAGAGAGAGTCAAACAGACTCTGAGGGAGGAGATCCATGAAATGCTGGAACTATGGATAATTCAAGAGTTCAACAGTCCCTGGGTCTCCCCAGTTGTACTGGTGCCAGAGAAGGATGGCAGCACCAGGTTCTGTGTGGACTACAAGAAATTAAATAGTTCCACAGAGTCAGATGCTTACTCCATGCCTAGAACAGATGAAGCCCTAGAGTAGCTGGGTGGGGCTAAGTATCTTACAACCATTGATCTTACCAAGGGTTACTGACAGGTGCCCTTGATCCCAGTGCTGGAGAGAGGTCAGCTTTCGTGACTCCTTTTGGCTTGTATGAGTTCACAAAGATGCCCTTTGGGATGAAAAATGCCCCAACAACTTTCCAGAGGCTGGTAGATCATATCCTAGCAGGAGCAGGAGGGTTTGCCCTTGCTTACCTAGATGATCTTGCCATCTACAGCCATTCCTGGCAAGAGCACCTTCAACATGTCAGGGAGGTTCTGTGCAGACTACAGAGGGCAGGGTTGATCCATTAAGCCAAGGAAATGTCAGGTGGGTATGGCAGAGGTCTCCTACCTGGTACATAGAGTGGGAAGTAGTAAGATCAGGACAGAACCTGCCAAAATGGAAGCCATTCAGGCATGGCCTGCACCTGCTACCAAAAAGCAGGTGAGGGCATTCTTAGGGAGAGCTGGGTATTACAGAAAGTTTGTCGCCAATTATAGTACCATAGCTGCTCCCCTCACAGACCTGACAAGGAAGAACAGGCCAGATAGGTTAGTGTGGACCCCAGCATGTAAGCATGCATTCCAGGAGCTTAAGGAAGCTTTGGGAGGACTTCCTCTGTTAGCCAGTCCAGATCACAGCAAAAAAATTGTTGTGCATGTTGATGCTTCAAACCACGGGGTGGAGGCTGTACTTTGCCAGCTTTCTTCAGAGGGAGAAGAGAACCTAGTGGTTTATCTCAGTTGAGGCTCCAACCCAGGGAGGAATGCTATGCAGCTGTAGAAAAGGAATGTCTAGCCATAGTGTGGGCACTGCAGAAACTTCAGCCTTGTCTGTATGGAAGAAAATTCACTGTAGTGACAGATCACAATCCCCTAACATGGTTAAACAAAGCCAGCCAGAAAAATGCCAAGTTACTAAGCTGGAGCTTAGCATTGCAAACATATGTTATGTCAGTGCAGCAACACAGTGGGATTAGCAATGGCAATGCAAATGGGCTCTCAAGACAGGGAATGGGATCAGGTATACTCAGATAGGCCTAACTCTCTCAAGCAACATTTCTCAAGGGTCACTTGAAAAACCATCTTGCGTTCTTAAGGGGAGGAGATGTATGAAGATAGGTGAAGGCTCCCAGCTTAGCCAGATACAATTTTGTAGATAATTCTTTCATTTGTAAATATTAATATAAGCCACAAACTTGTTCTGTTAAATGGGAAAAAATGGTGTTAAATGTGGAACTGCAAAAATGTGACAACAGTGCACTCTGCTGTAACAAAGCTAATAAGTCAATTCTTTGATGTCAAAACTTGGAGTTGATATGTCTGGATGAAGGAATTCTGCCTATTGTTTTGAGGCTAGAGGTAATGGCTATAATTTGCATGTATAATTTATTTTATTGCTCTGGTTCCTGACCAGCTGCATGATCAAAGGAGCTATTAACCTCTGAGAGTCTGTTAGCCTGGGAACCAGAAAGAAATGATGTAATCTGAAACAAATCAGTGGTACTGTGTTATCGATTTAAGGACAGAAAGAATGAGAGCTTGAGATCATTTGTCTTGAAAACATCCAGCATCACCAGCTCTGCCTGTGTGTAGGTGTAAGTAGGATTTTAAAACTGTGTTTTCTCTTAGATATAGCTAGGAAATAGGAAGATTAGACTAGTTTGTTTTTCTGTGATGTTAGAACTTTTCTACGGTATTATTTTAAGTATTTCTCTGTGATCTCTGATCTCTTCAGGTACTTGGGCAGGGACATGAAGCACTGGCTGAACATAGGGGGTGCTGGAGGTTTTAGCTTGCCCACTATGCTGAGATCTGGACCCTATAGCTGTGCCAGTGGGGAGTCTTATTGGGGACCTGGAGAGAAAAGGAGAAATCAGCCCCAGACTGACTGTAATCTCTGTGTGCTCTTAAGGGAAATTGTACTTTACTGTGTATGTATTTATGACCCTTTCCCTATATGGATGCCCCTCACTGGTGTTAGTGGTGAGGATTGAGGCTCCTTCATTGCTGGGCCAGTGCACAGGTGTCACACCATCTACTATATTGTCTCCCTGTAGCCTCAGCCCAGGAGTTTCCCAACTGTACAATAACGCATTGCCACCTGTACAGACCTCCATCTGCCCTCAAAGTAAGGAGTGTCCTTGGCTACCTCACTCAAGTTTTGTAAGATAGAACCTTCGAGTTGTGCCCATCATAACTCTCTCTACATAATCCTCCCCACTTCACTTTGAATAGGAAGTACACTATTTTTTATGACTGAAGCTCAGATTTAGACTTACTTCTACCTACAATCTCTTTCCCAGTAGAAATCTAGAATCATTTGACCCTCCTCATTCCCATCCAGCCTTGCTGCTATTAGCTAGCACCTTTCCTGATATAATCAAACCTCGAGCCTCAGTTAGGTGTATTAGCACTAGCTGAATCTGTACCATTATGCTTTCTCCACATGTTTCTCTTCAACTTGTCTGCATATAACTGCATGTCCACAAGGTACTGTATCAGCAAAACAGCACCTGTTTTGATATTGTCAAACTGCTACCTGCTTATCTCATTTCCCCCTTCCCAGTCCAAATGTTCATTCTTCAGGCCATCTAGGCATAGAATGGCAACTAAAAAGATGTATTTCTTATGACACTAATTAGAGTGGATTGCCAAGAAAAGTAATCATTCTAATAACTGCATGCTTAACAATAGTTATAGCGAATACAGTACCTTCTTAACAATGGATTCTTTACTCTGTAACAGGATAGGATATAGGCTTTTATGATAATCGGGAGTAACTGCAGTTTCAAGAAAGGTCTCTACTTCTACTACTATGGTAATGTCTCTGCTAGTACCCTGACATGGCTTTTGTTTCCTTCCCTGTCTCTGTAGATTTAGGGATCATACACGTACCACTTGAATACAATGACAACATATACCCCAGCGCTATGGCATATGATAGAACCAGTTACTTCCCTTTTGCTTGTGGAACATAATGTGATAGTTTAGACTGCCTCCATTAGTTTGCTTATACTCATGTGTGGGACAAGGTAAGCCCCTCTTATGCAGCTGTGTCCTTAACACTTTTTGGATGATTGGTGACAAGACTATTTTGCAGGCTGTAAAAACCCAATTCGAAATGTAGCCAAACCACTGATAAGCCAGAATCACAGGTCCCAGAAACTGGTAGCTACCCAACTCAAACTAAACCTTCCTGTTAAGCCTAGAGACTGCCATCAGGATGACCAGAAAAACAAAAGCCAAAGGGATTAACTTGATAGTGGTGCTGGGTTGAGTCTATATTAGAACACCTAACATTTGAAATGTTGAGTGTTCCAATATCGAACCCTAGCAATTGAAAATACAAAACACTGAACATTCGGAAAAGTGAATTTTTTCCTAGGGAAAACATTTGCTGTTCCAAAACACGTACACACAACACAAGCAAACCAAACAAACAGCAATCCACACAAATACACCTAAACTCATACACCTAACCCTACACTAAACTATACATACACCACTAACTATCCACTTACCTTTACCCAAACCCTAACCCTAAGGTCCGTCACTATCGCACAGTCACTTCACCCGCGCCCTAACCTTAACTCACCTAACCTGCCCTAACCCACACATCCACACAATCGCACACTTACCTAAACCCGACCCGTAACTTTCCACCAGAGCACTGAAAATGCTGAAGCAACAGAAATGGACGACCAAATTCTTTCCCTAGGAAAGAATTCGGTTTTCTGTTTCTTCGATATTTTCAACATTCGCTGAAAATGGATTGATATTAGAACACTCGACATTTCAAATGTTCGGTGTTCTAATATAGACCTGCTTGGTTTTTGCAAAAAATGAACTCTTGTTCTTGCCAGAAGCCAACATGAAAAGATTTTCATTTCTTTAAAAAGTTCTTAAACCACTAAAAATTTTATAAAAGACTCACCTTTAATCAGTTTTCTTCAAAGAAAGTTTATTTGGATTAACTGTTTCATCTTACAGATATCATCAGATTCAAAAAGTTTATCATAAAAGTAGCATTAGGCTTGCTCCCATATATAGGTTTCCAGAAAGGGCAAGTGAGGAAAAATTGGTATGATTGTCTAGGGATAAGCTTATTGCTGATTGATTATATTTGATGTTTTCCAATTGGAATAAACTTTTACTGCTTCATTTGCATACATATTTCTATAGGTGGGACTCTTTTAGCTAGCCCTTTATTTGCAAGAAGGGATATGCCCTCTTATTCCCTTCTGAAAATTCTAGCTCCTTTGTTAAAAAAAAAGGCATGCTAGAAAGGTCGAGGGGCAAAATCAAATGCGTATTCTTTATTAATCTCAAAAAATGAATGTGTTTAATGCAAGAGATCTGAAATCAGCATTTTTGTCTAACACAAGACTTGATCAGAACTGAAATTAATTGTCCTACTGATTACTTTTATAACGATTTTTAAATAACATAATTATGTAAATAGGTTGGATTAACAAAAGAACTATTAAAATAATAAAGACAGTCACTCAGACAGAAAAAGGTTTGTGAAATAGCATTACTTTTGTTAAAGGGACCTACACATAAAAAAAAGAACAAAGTAAAGTAACATGAAATAATATCTAGCAAAATAAAATAAGGCTATGCGTTTAAACAACAGGGCATATGGAATTGATAAACATTAACAAGCGTTGTTGAAGATAATAGAACAGTAATTTAGCAAGAATTAAGGAGGTTTTGACCAAGAATTTTATTCAGAAGGTTGGCCGAAGATAAACGCTGGTGCGTCAACACAGTTAAAACTTTTAAAAATGTTCAAATGCGAAATGACACTAGCATTTTATTTTAAAACTGGCATTTTTTTTTTTGTCCTTTATGCCTCTGACTGGCATTTTTTAGCTGCTTCGCGAATTAATGATGAAGCTTAAATAATAAAATTTTATGCTAAGGAGTTTATCAGCTATTTGCTGGACTCGCTGTTGCCTGTTTACTTGTTTCAAATTGGTAAACATTAATAGGCTATGTACATGGATTCAACAACTCAGGTACAAGCAGTGTTCAGTCTCACAGACAGGTTCCCAGGAGTTTGGCTTTGACCCTACTGCAGTTCATACCGGTAATGAACTACGTTGGTAAACTGGTTGGAGGGGACAGATCAATAAGGTGTTGTTTGCAGATGATGTGGCATCATAGGCAAACTGTGAGCAAGAATTTCAGCAAAGGATTGGGGAATGGCAAGAAAAACAGAAGGCACATGGATGAAACTGAGTACAGATAAGACAGTTGTAATGGCAGCAAATGCAGGAAATCAGAAGAAGCTGGGAATTGAAATGGAATGGAAGATAGTAGTACAGGTTAACAGCTTCAGGTGTCTGGGAGGGGTAGTTGAGGAGAACGGAAGTCTGAATGAGGAGGTCAAAGCTATAATCAATGAGGCTGCAGCCAACTGGCACAGAGTGGCTGGATGTGAAGAGACTACAGAAAATCACAAGGCACAGAAGATTCCCTGAATTGCAGACACTACACAAGGTGTTGTTTTACAATTGTGACAGTGCACATTTGAATAGATGACATAAACATTCTTTCATCTGTTGATGTTCTTCTAAAAATCTATTAAAGTGGTTGAAGTGCACAGTAACTCGATGCATACAACATGCATTAGAAGCCCTTTCTACACAGTGTAATAGACAAACACCTATGGACAGAAATCAGTCATTCCCAGATTCAAACTTCCTGCCTCTGTACTTATACAGTCTAGAGAGCACAGTATCAGCAGCCAGCAGCAAAAAATAACTTGTATGAGTCTTATTCTTTTGGGGAAGGAGTACACTTTTGACAGGGTGACCTCATCATTGTATTGCAGAGAAGATGTTAGTGATAAAACTTGCATAATGGGGTGGAGGAATACTCATCTGGGTTAAATTAGCCCCTTAACTGGAAGTTGATACAGCATGTCTGTTCAGGTAGCTATGTTTACTTGATATTGCAGCTGCGCACTCAAGTTTCCCATAGGGAGAACTGAACCATCTCCCTAGCTAGTTACACAGTCTAAAGATCCCAGTATTAGTCACCAATGCCACAGAAGAAGTCTGACTTTTAAGAGAAGGAGTGCACTTCTTGCCTTGTCTCATGCTTGCACAATGCCCCTTGCAACCTCAGCAGTGTGCTCCAGAGATGATGTTTCAGTTAAAAGTGGGATGAAGTGCAGGGAGAGAGCGCTGTATCCAAAGTTATATTCTCCTCAGAGAAAGTGGACACAACACATTTGACATTGAGGCATTACTTATTTATCACTAGAGCCCGTCCCACATGAAGCCATTGTGCCACTATATTTAGCATTCATCAGACCTATCATTGAGTACAGAGGCCTTTGGTATGTACCTAAACAGGTATATCCAACAACTGGAAAGTCCACAGAGGTTTCTCACTAAAAGAAAACAGGGAATAATTAACATGTAATATGCAGAGTGCCTCAAGACCCTATCCTTCTACTCTGTCTCCTAGGCAGTTGAGGGGAGATCTATGCCTGGCATATAAGACATTGTCAAACCCCACTTTGATGGGCCTCATGCATATCTGTAAAACAAACAGCATAAAAATTACCCATTCTAAAGACTTACACCTTGCCTGTGATATACATAGTACATAGTTTCATAGTTTCATAGTATAGTACTAGGCTATCTGCCCTGGGGCATTTGTAAGCCTAGCCATAGTGATGTGGCTTTTGCCACCCCATGAAATGGTACAAAAAATGTACAGAATAAATTTAGAATACTGTGCCTCTGTCTAGTAGTGACACAATGAAGGTCCCCTTATATAACAGAATTAGTTTACTGTGCCCCTGTCTAGCAGTGACACAGATGTGACCCCTGGTTAAACTTACGATCTCCCATCCACTCATCAAGATTTCTCTTGAAGAGAGTCAGTGAGGGGCTCTGCCTAATATGAACTGGGATCTTGTTCCAAAGCATGGGAAGCCTCTGGGTTATGAATCTATCCCTCCAGCATGTCCTATTCATACTTTTGCCGAGGTTTAAGTCTTTAGCTCTCGTGGTCCTGATGGATTTGGATTTTTTGAGGTGGAGCATGTCCATCAGATCCTGATTGGACATGGCCTTGTATGTCAGGCAGAGATCACCTCTGAGCAGGTGGTATGCTACTGAATAGAGCTGAAGTTTCTTTAGTCTGGCAGAATAAGACATATGTTGGAGACCCTTGATCCTCTTGGTGAGGTACTTTTGTGGTCTCTCCAGCTGTTGCAAGTGCCGGGTGAGGTACATACCAACTGGGGCATTGTACTCAATCATGGGTCTGATGAGGGAGGAACATAGGGGTACAATGACATCCTTGGATCTGGATGTGAATCCCTTCATGATGAGGTATGCAAGGTAGAATGTTTTTCTAACCACTTTGGCAACGTGGGTGTCAAATGAGAGGTCGCTGTCGACTTGGGTCCCTAGGTCTCTGATTACTTTTTCCGTACTCAGTGGGTTGCTGTCTATGTGATAATTTGTGGGTACTTTGTTTTTCCCAAAGGGGATGACTATACATTGTTTGGCATTTAGTTTAAGGCCGTGACTCCGGCACCAGTTGTCCATTTTTGTGAGGCCTTTTTGTAGGATGTGTGTGTCTGCTGGTGTATCGACTATGGTGCCTAGTTTGTTGTCATCTGCAAACTTTGTCAGCCACAGCCCTCCCATGTTTGCTTTAACATCTGAGAAATAAATGCCGAACAAGAGGGGTCCCAGGACAGATCCCTGTGGGACACCACTTGTGACTCACTTTGAGTCTGACATTGCTCCAGCAATTTTAACTTTATGGGTTCTGTCATTTAGCCAGTTTGCAACCCATCTAGTGACATAAGGATTTACTTTTAAGCTGTTGAGCTTATCTATGATGCCTGAGTGGGGTATTGTGTCGAAGGCCTTAGCCAAGTCCAGGTATGCTGTATGGACTGCTTTGCCCTCATCAATGGCTCTAGTGACTGTTTATGCCTAGCTAAGGCATTAGTGTGGTCTTACTTAGCAATGGCATAAATATGTTCATATATTCTAGTCACTTATAGGAGAGGCTATAATTTAAAAGCAATTTTGGAGAAGAACAAGCCAAAAAGGGCACAAAATCGACCATCAGGGGATGTTTAAATGTGGCTTTTGTGCCCAATGTAGACGCAACATTTTCTATTAATGGTAAAGAATATAAAGTCAAGGACCTATAATTGTGAAACTAAATCGGTCATTTTGCAGCATTGTGTCAAAAGTCAACCAGGTTTAAAAGGCAGGATCTGCCCTTTACAAAGCCAAACTGTGTGGGGTCAAGTGTCTGTAGGTCCCCTATGTCTCTGTTTATGAGTTCCATAATGATTCTTTCCATAGCTTTGCAGACCAGGCTGGTTAAGCTTATGGGGCGGTAGTTTCCAGGGTCTGTAGAGGCACCCCACCTTGTGGAGTGGGACCACTGTTGCTGTACGCCAGTGTTCAGGTACATATCCCGAAGTAAGGCTAAGGTTAAATAACATTTTTATGTGTGGGTTTAGCTCCTCTTTGAGTTCACGTAACACACAACCCAGGATACCGTCAGGTCCCATTGATGCTGTGTTTTTTGCTTTGTTTAGGGCGGTTCTCACTTGGACATCTGAGATGACAGGGAGATTACATTCAGCTGGGATAAGTATTTCTTCTTTTGGGGGTGAAGGAGGCGAGAAATTTGCACTGAACCTGTCAGCCAGAATGTTGGCAATATCTGTGGGTTCAGTGTATTTTTTGTTGTTGGGAACCAACTCTGAGCATATCTGAGGGTTTCCGCCCAGGTTTCTAACATAGCTGAAGAAGGCTTTGTGGTTATCTTTAGTGTCCTTAGCGATTTTTCTCTCAAAGTTGGCCTTGGATGTTTTTATGAGAGAACGTAGTTTTCTGCTAATGTTGATCAGACATGTCTTCCCTTCCTGGGATTTTGCTCTGACGTGCAGTAGCTTCCTTCTTTTGTTATACAATTTGTTTATGGCTGAGGTCCACCAGACAGAACGCTTACCTTTGGTGGAGAGGGACTTGGATTTGTTTGGGATTGCATGATCCATGCATTCTTGGAGATGTCCATAGAAAGCATTTGTGAAGGATTCGCATTGTGGGATGTGGTATCCACTGGCACAGTGGGCTTAAAGGATACCATCTCAGTCTTAAGAAGAGTGAAGTCTGCTTTTGAGAAGTTTTTCACTGTGGTCTTTTGTGCTGGGGGTGGAGGTGGGATATGTATATCCAGGGTGATTAGTTTGTGGTCAGATCTCACTAGTGAGGGGTATAATTCCGGTGTGGAGCATTTTGTCCCCATGTTTGTGATGAACAGGTCTAGTATATTATCTCCCCTAGTGGGAAAGGTGACTAGTTGTTCCAGTGCATTTGAATTTATGAATTCCAGGAACCTTTGGGCTAGGGTATTAGGGCTAGAATAATGTACCCAATCTATGTTTGGGTAGTTGAAGTCTCCCAGTATGATGGTATTTTGTGATACATTCATATCCTTCAATGTCTTCAGGAAGGCTGAGTGGGGTTCTTGAGATTGGGAGGGTGGTCTGTAACATGCTACCAGTTGTATAGCAGTTTTGCCTATGGTTAATTGCACCTGTATGGTCTCTGATGCTTCATGTGTTGCTACTAACCTGGAGGTGTGGGTGTCCTTGATGAACTTGGACACTCCCCCTCCCTTTGTGGTTCGGCCCGGGTTTTGGGGCGGAAAGCATGATCTGAGGTATAGCCTGGTAGCGCTGAGGTGCGCTCAGGATCCTTGAACCAGGTTTGCGTTACTGCAGAGGCGGCGATGTTCTCCATGCTGAGGAGTGCATCAAGTGCCTGCATCTTGAGATTTAGACTTCTGGCATTGAGCAGCATTACCCTTAGTTTCTTTCCATTTTTGTTTTCTAAGGAGGTGGGTTTGTCTTTTTGAGCCTTGCCTAAAAAGGCACTATGGGGTGGCAAGAGCCTTAGCCAATATCCGAAGCCCAGTGGTGACAGCTGCAAGCCGTCCCTTGTGAAGCAGTGTGGCTTGTCCAACATGTCATCCCAGGCAGACAGACATTGGATCCCTTTAGAATGACACCAGTACTTGAGCCAATTGTTAAAGCTGATCATCTTGTCTTTGTATTGTGGTACCATTCTTGGTGAGGGCAAGATGCTGCTCAGGGTCAGGGTCATACCAGCCTGGGCTACATAATCAGAGAGCTCCTCTATGTCTCTTTTCATGTAGTCCAGGGAGGTATGTCTCAGGTCATTCACACCAGCATGGACAATGACGGAGTCATATTTGTACTTGCTTTGGAGTGATTTCAGTGTGTGTGTTATGTGGTGGATCCTAGCTCCCGATAGACAGCTCACAGTCACCTTCTCCTTGTTCAGCCTGGTCAGCGGGACATCAGTGTGTCTGATTATAGAGTCACCTATTACTAGTGTATCAGGCAAGGTGTTTGGCCTTAAGGGCTGTGATTGGTTGACACACTGATTTATTGAAGTATGTGTTGCATGTGTTTTGTTTTGAGGTGGTGGATTTTTGGATGTCTGCTTTGGGAGCCTCTGTTGTTTTGGTAAGTTTTTATTAGAGCCTCCGAGTATGTCTTTGTGTTTTTATGTGTTTGGTTTGCAGTTGTGGTAGGTCTATGTGGGACTGGGATTGTTGTGTGTGTGGTTGCCATCTCCTCCTGTCTGGTCATGCCAGCTCTGAGTTGAGAGAGTTCAGCCTCCAGTTTGGCTATATAGTTGCATCTCTCACATGTATTTGTGTTTGTTGGGAGGAGGAGAGGGTTGTCTGTGTACATGAGACAATTGTAGCATTGTCTCAAGATACCCAGAATGACCAGCTGAATTGGAGACGATGCCAGTAATCTACCACTCGACATGCTAGAACAGTATAAGGGAGTGCTGTACCTTTAAGGGAAGTGGATATTCACAGGGGTGGTAAGTAGATGTAGTGCTTTACTTTGTACGAGAGTGCTTACTTAGTAGAGAAGTATTGAGAACAAGTGCTAGGCTTATAATATAGTGAGTAGTCTGATTATACTGAGTAGAGCTTCCTTAAGGGAAAATTTAAAGAGCAGAATTTGCGGAGCCAGAAAAAGTTTAACCTTGTTTAACTGGTGCTGCGCTATAAAAGCTCAAAAGCCGCAAACGCGGATTTTAAACAGTGAACTACAAAAGAGCTAGAAATGGTCCAAAACAACCAATTACTACAGCTTCTTGTGCTGAGGTCACTTCCTACAGGGGCAGGTAGGCTGCTCAAGGCTCCCCACTCCCACTGGTCAGCAAAGAAACTTCCTTCTATCCAAGTAAGGTAATGGACAACACAGGAACTACACCACAGCCCAGAATACAGCAATGCCTGCAAAATGGTCTAAACTAGTCAAGGAGAGGCGGGAAAATAAGGATGATATTTTTGTTTTTTTGTTTTTTTGATAGAAACACACAGAAAATGCAGAAACAGTGATAAATTAGTTACACAGGCTAGCACACTTTAGTGGGCAGCCTCCACAGTTAAATTAAACAAACAAAAATAAACTTTCGATCAAATTCGACTAAAATGTAACTTTAAGTGCAGATTTTAAAACAATGCAGCAAACAGTTAAAAAACAGTTCAAGCTAGTTCAGGGTAAGCTACAGAAGCTATTCCAAATGAAAAAAAAGCACAGATACTTAAATCCAAAAAGTAGTCGCTTTTCTGAGTTCCCTGCTGCTAGGACCACTCTGCAGAACCACGAGGAGCTTGTCTGAGCAGTATAGCCAGAAAAAAATGCCCAGAGGCGGGATTTTAAACAGTGAACTACAAAAGAGCTAGAAATGGTCCAAAACAACCAATTACTACAGCTTCTTGTGCTGAGGTCACTTCCTACAGGGACAGGTAGGCTGCTCAAGGCTCCCCACTCCCACTGGTGAGCAAAGAAACTTCCTTCTATCCAAGTAAGGTAATGGACAACACAGGAACTACACCACAGCCCAGAATACAGCAATGCCTGTAAACTGGTCTAAACTAGTCGAGGAGAGGCGGGAAAACAAGGATTATTTTTTTGTTTTTTTGTTTTTTTGGCAGAAACACACCATCACATGGTGGACAGACAGGTATGTATCAGAGAGACTACCCCTTCCCTGGAACAGGCTCCCCATCCATGTGAAGTAAAGTTCCTCCCTAAATAAATTCAAGTGTAACTTGGACAGTTGGATAGGAAACAGGAAAGTCATCCATGGTTTGGCATCTATGTTTCTAATGGACACAGGCAGCCTGTAAATGGTTCATCTCCCATGACCCTATTTGTAAATGTTTCATCTCCCAAGCCCCTGCTTACACTTATCAAGGGTACCAGAACTTGTCAGAAATTTGGGATCCATGGATAGGTTTAGAAAGGACCTTGTGGTCATTAGCCTAGAAAACACCTATGAATCTATGAACCTATGAAAAAGCATATTTGTAAATAGTAAACATTCACTGTTTGGAGCAGCTGGTACTATGCATCACAGGTTTTGGGGCAAATGCATGTGGGTGGGCATGCTAAAGTAACAGCACTGTGCTTATCCCATATCATGATGTACTTATCTGCTAAGATGTATATACTGTCCTTCAGGTACATTGCGTTACTTTGATGGAAATGTACCTGTTTTAAAGTATGGGATGCCAATGACAGTCACAACTGTAGCCCACTGGGTTATCAGTCAAGCATTCCTGCCACTTCATTCCAGGAATGATCGCATGGAAATAGTAAACATTTATAGTGTTGTAGTTTGTCTTGTCTTATGCTTGCACAATGTGCCTTGACTGTACAAACAGACACTTCATGAATATGACAGAGCACTTCAGAATTGCAATGACAGATTACGTGTGAATACATTAGCCAGTGCTGTAACACAGTTGCAAGTGTAACCATTGGAGTGCAGACATACATTACAGATTAACTTAATCAAGTCAACATCACTGTGAAATCCAGATACTTTGTTTTCAATATTCAAAATTCAGTACAGACATTGTACAACCTAAACAAATAATTATTTAATGTAAGTATTTTATCTTGCCTGAAGCGCAGCTCTGACAAGCTCATATCTGCTGCTAAAGGCAAAACATTAGCACATACATAATCATATCTTGAGGTGCTAAAGTTAGAATGGGAATTAGAAGCAGTCTATGGTGCTTTTTGCTGACTTTTGCACAAAGAAGCAGTCTGCACATACAACCCTGTATGAATCTGATGGAATAGAAACATATAAGTGTTATAGTCATGTTTCAGGTGTCACGATTCACACATTTGTCATGATAGTTGCAATTATTCAATCCTTATATGTATTCTACCGGTGTATTATGACACACATAATGGAAACATGGCTTATGGAAACATTTTGTAATCTGACTTCAATTCTTTTGGGTTTCTAGTACCATGATGGAAATGGACCCCATTCCTAAGTCAAAGTAAGATTAAAGTTCATGAACATATTATCTTTTCAATCTTTGATGTTAGTTAGAAGTGCTCTTTGCAGCACCCACAATCTGCCCAGTAATGACTCCTGCAATTCATACAGAGTTACATGCATCAGTAACATATCTAAACATGACTATAAATTCTTTTTATAAGACCCGTTGCTCCTACTACTCTTGGAACTATCTGGGTTTCCGTCTTCCACATCACCCTTGTTTCTGCTTGCAAATCCTGGTATTTTATGACTTTGTGTCTCTCTGTACATAAGACTCTGTAGTCACTGCATGTAGCAGTTTCAGTGATCAATGCTATTTTTGTCTTCTTTTCATGGACTGCTTTATCTGTTTTTTTTTCGCATCTATTTTTGAACTGTTGGTAACCTCCTTACACACTGCTACAGTACACAAAAAGCAACCAATTCCTTCTTAACTTCAAACATGACTATCTCACCTTATTCTTTTCTGTCTGCCTTCATTACTTTTCCTCTCATTATTGACCACCTTCCATCCTTATTTAACTCCAGTCAACTACAGCCCTACAAATTCTGTAGGCTATATCTTTTCTTATCCACAGCAATCTGTTAACATCACTTCATCTATCCTCTCTCTAAATACTCCTCTTCCCAGAATCAGAATTCCTCCCTCCTGCACTATCCATTCTAAAACTAAAACAAAATATCTCTGCAGCTATCCATATAAACATAACTTTCACTCTCTCCCTTCTACCCTGCTTCTATCTGGTGACATTCATCCTAACCCAGGACCTACCTCAGCCTCACCCTCAAATAATGCTAACCCTCCCAACCAACATGTCCCTACCCTGCCCAAAAAAACACATCTCATTCTACTGAATGAATATTAGAAGTATACTTAAAAAATCTAGTGAATTCCATGCTTGGGTTGCTAACCATAACCTTGATGTAATTGCCCTAACAGAAACATGGCTGAAACCACATGTCCCAAATAGAGACATTCTTCCCCCAGGTTATAATATACTTTGCCTTGATCGCCAGAAGAAAAAGGTGGTGGAGTTGCCATCATCTATTCTAACCATCTAACCCTCACTTGTCTTAAGGAACCAATCCCATCTTTCCCTCTGGCCAAAATCCTAGCAGCTAACTTCAAACTTAATAACTTCTCTACCATCACTGTAGTAGACATCTATATTCCTCCAGGAGATAATATTCCCCTGTTTGAAAACTTTCTCTCATCTCACTGAGCACTATTCAAATGAAACAATTCTCCTTGGTGATGTAAATATAAATTGGCTAGCTCTAAATGACCCTAACTCTTCCTCTTGCATTATCCTACATGGCTTTACACAATTAATATCTGAACCTGCCCACTACAATAACTCACAAATCCCTAGTACTCTAATTGACTGGATACTAGTATCTGACCGTGCTTCATATCGTAACCCAGAAACCCTACCAAATTCCGTTAGTGATCACTCTCCAATAAAAATGACTAGATTCACTCCCCACTTCACCAGATCACACAAATACATAACTTTTTATAAGCTATCCAACTTCTCTCCTGACATCTTTAAGACTCTTCTCTCTAGAATTAACTGGAGTCACCTTAATGAGCTTACTCTGGACGAAGCTGTCCAATCATTTAACTATATCTTTCTTAATATACTAAACTCTCTTGCACCTCCATACTCTTAGAATAAAATCTAAAATATCCCATGGCTCTCTAAAGCAACCCACACCCTAATGAGAAATAGGGACAGGTTGTGGAAAACTTGGTTGAGAAATAAATTCCATTCTGACTTGGAAAAGTACAAAGAACTCAGAAACCTGACAAAAAAACACATTGCTAAAGATAAAAGGGAATTCTACCATAACCCTCCCATAGCACTAAAATTTAACCCCAATAAATTTTTGAACTCAGTCAACCAAATACTGCATCCTGGAAACCCTTTCTCCCCTAATCCCTACCTAAACAGGACATCTGACTGCCACTGTCTCTAATGCGTTCTTTATTGATACTGTATCAAAAATGATTGACACAAACCCTCCCCCAGCTAATGCTTCAAAATCCTCTGCCCCACCTCCTAGTTCCAACTTCTCTAAACCCTTTTCTCATCAACCTGTATCTACTACTTATATCAAACAACGATAATATTCTTTCCTACTTTCTCCAGCTAGTGGCCGATACTCTTGCCTTTCCTGTATCCATCTTGATCAACTGCTCAATCTCTGAGTCTAAAGTTCCATTTATCTGGAAAGAATTTTACACTTTACCTATCCACAAAGGAGGTAACTCCAAGAAATCTCTAATTTTAGACCTATAGCCATTCTGTCACCCCTCTCTAAACTACTTGAGAAATGCATGCATAAGCAAACTCTTCAGTACTTAGTACAGGAAAACCGTCTTACTCCTACTCAACATGGTTTCTACCCAAAACACAGTACACACACTGCCCTTATTTCCTTTACAAACACTATTTCCCAGCCTCGTGATAACAACAAACATGTCTCCTGTTTATTTCTAGACCTATCTAAAGCCTTTCATACCATCTCACACTCTCTACTTCTGGCTAAACTGACTAATCTAAACTTCTCCCCTGCTACTGTCACTTGGTTTTCTAGCTATCTCTCTGATCAACTACAATCAGTGAAATGGCTCTCTACACTCTCCCCCTCCCTCCCTGTAAAAATGGGTGTTTCCTAATTAACTATTTTGGGTCCATTACTATTTAATATTTTCACCAATCTACTCTATACTCCTTGCTCTCGGCCATCTCTTGTACAATATGCAGATGATTCTACTGTGATCACTATCTCTGGCTCTCCCTCTAGTCTTATCTCTACTACTCAGGCTGCCTTTATAACAGTGGAAACCTGACTCACCAAAAACCAACTAATCCTGAATCCTAAAAAAAAAAAAAAACCCTTACTCTTTCTTCCTAAAACTCTTAAACATCTCAAATTTTCTTTCACTATACTGTAGCTGAATCTAGCACCAAACTCTTAGGCGTCACTATAGAAGATCAACTTAAATTAGACTTGGACATCAACAACTGTATCAAGAAAACCCAGCAGAAATTAGGCCTTCTATACAGAAACAGAAAGTTTCTCACTGCCAATGCTAAAGTAACCTTCTCTTTCTCACTTACCTACTACACGGTCTATTATATAGTTCGCAAATACTCTAACCTTAATGCTACACTCCTTGCAAAATTTAAATCAACCTGTGAATTGGTGAAAAGCTTAGAGATCTCCTGGCTGTGTGCAGAATTGCGATCTATTCCAAACTGATAAGTACACTTTTTGCAACTTAATTGCACTGTACTGTATTTATACATTTGCTTACTATTTATACATTTGCTGTATTGTTTCTGTCCTTTGTTGTCTCTACTGTGTTTTTTCTCAGGGTAGGTCAGAAGCTAGTTTCAGGTGGGGGGTTGTTGAGCCAGTCCACATCCTAGCTGTTAGTCATTGCCTGAGGTGTATTTTCTCTGTTGTAATTCCAGTACATACTGAATGTCTGTGAATTGGTGAAAATCTGAGAGATCTCCTGGCTATGTGCAGAGCTGGAATCTATTCCAAACTGAAAAGTACACTTATTGCAACTTAATTTGCACTGCGCTGTATTTATATATTTGCTGTATTGTTTCCCCTCCCACCCTCCCTGTTGGTATCTTGTTTTTATACTTGGTGACTTTGCAGTTGCCTGCCCCTACTGTAAATTTCATCTGGAAAACTCCCCCCAGTCTAGCGTCATTAGCTCATTTTACCTATTACAGAGAGAACATTTGAGAAGGCCAACCCACTTAGTTTCTTAAGCTTGAATTATCTTCTGCTCCTTCTTTCTCCCTTCCCACTTTACGAAAAAAAAAAAAATCTAAGCTTGTTTTCTGACTTACCTATAAGTAGTCTAGTCCAGATACAGATTTGCTGTGCCCAGGACTGTATATAAGCTTCTGATCTCCCAAGCTTTTCTGTGTTGGAGGGAAGCCTTATAGCTTATCAGTGGGAGTGGTAAGTACTAGGTAGCCCATCTACTACAAGAAGAGTAGTTTCTGGCCCAGAAATTGTAGTTTATTGTCCATTTGGGCAATTTTCCATCTATTTCAACTTCTGGTTTAAAAGCCCATGTTTGTGCTTGTTCCCCACCTTTCCTGTAACTAGTCTAGTCCAGATACAGATTTGCTGTATCCAGGACTGTTTGTAGACTTCTGAGCCCCCCCAAGCCTTCTAGCTTATCAGTGGGAGTAGAAAGTATTAGGTAGCCTATCTACCACAAGAGGAGTGGCTTCTGGCCCAGAAATTGTAGTTTATTAGCCGTTTGGGCAGTTTTTCCATTTCTTTCAACTTTCTGGTTTAAAAGCCAGTGTTTGTGCTTTTCCCGCCTTTCCTGTAACTAGTCTGTTCCAGATACAGATTTGCTGTATACAGGACTGTATGTAAGCTTCTGAGCCCTCCAAGCATTTCTGTGTTGGAGGGAAGCCTTCTAGCTTATCATTGAGAGTGGTAACCATTAGATAGCCTTTCTACCACAAGAGGAGTGGTTTCTGGCCCAGAAATTGTAGTTTATTGGCTGTTTGGCAGTTTTTCCACCTCTTTCAACTTTCTGCTTTAAAAGCTTACATTTGCACTTGCTTCCCGCCTTTCCTGTAACTAGTCTAGTCCAGATACAGATTTGTTGTATCCAGGACTATTTGTAAGCTTCTGAGCAGTGCCAAAGTCTGCGCTTCAATTTTGTTCTTAGATCTGCTAGTTCTCTCCTCTCCTGCACTTTTACTAGCTTATTAGTCTCGCACTTTCCCAGACTTTTTGTAGCAATTATTGTAGCACACAAAAGTGCTACTAGTATTAAATGTTCTACAAGGAAACAACTCCAGTACTTACTATTAATGCCCACCCCACGAGGCATGTCTAAAGGTCAGCTCCCTGTGCTTTCTCCTAATAATCTGGTGAACTTGTGCATCCTGAGGCAATGCAGCAACTGCCTCATGTACACTGACAACCCTCTCCTTTTATCTCCCCACACACAGACTTGCGAGAGATGCACTTATATATCCAAATTGGAAGCCACGCACTCTCCAGCCAAGACCGAAATAGCTGGTCAAGAGGAGAAGGTAAACACTTGCATCACACCACATGGAACACATAGCCTTCCAAAACACACACCAGCACTGCCTTCACATAAAAACACAGACCACACACCCACCTTCATGGAGTTTCTCAATGAAAATCTACCCAAACAGCAGAGACCTCTAAGGCAGAAATGCACTCGACCACCACAACACAACACTAATCACTAGACACATAACTCTCCTAAACAGTGTCCCACTCAACCAAAGCCACTAAGGCAAAACAGCATGCCCAACACACTGGTCATAGGTGACTCTATAGTGAGGCACACTGATGTCCCACTCACTAGGTTGAATAAGGAGAAAGTAACAGTCAGCTGCCTGTCAGGTGCCAGGATCCACCACATAATGCATGCACTCAGGTCCCTCAACAACAGGTACAAATATGACTCTGTCATTGTACATGTTGGTGTGAATGACCTGAGACGTACCTCCCTGGACTACATGAGAAGAGACATGGAGGAGCTCTCGGATTGTGTAGTCCAGGCAGGTATGATCCTAGCTCTGAGCAATATCCTACCATCACCCAGAATGATACCACAGTATAAGCAGAAAATGATTGATTTCAACAACTGGCTAAGTTTCTGGTGTCATTCTAAGTGAATCCAGTATCTGTCTGCCTGCATCTGTCACCCCTGGGCTTCCTGATACTGGCCAAGGCTCCTCCCACCCCTATAGTGCCCTTTTAGACAGTGTTCCAAAGACCAAATTACCACCATAACAGCTATAAACAAATGCAATCTGAGGGTCATGCTGCTAAACGCTAGAAGTCTAAATCTCAAAATGCACTTGCTCGAAGCACTCCTTAAAATGGAAAACATTGACATTTGTGCCGTAACAGAGATCTGGTTCAAGGCAGCAGAAAGCACCCCTGCACTACCTCATTCCACAACTTTTGGCCCCAGAATTTGGACCAAAGTTCCAAAGGCAGTGGTGTTTCCATATTCATAAAGGATGCGCACAGCTCCAGACTGGTAGCCCAACATAATGCATCTGAGATACTTCAGGTGCAGCTAACATTGGGTTAGACAAGTATTCAGGTCATAGCCTGCTATAGGTTCCCAACCATGTCCTAAGACTCATACTCCATGTTCCTAAGCACATTGAAAAATATTAGGGTCCAACCTAACACTTTCATACTGGGTGACTTCAAGTACCCTCCATTAACTGGAAAACTGCTCATGTACCAATACACTTGCCCAATGTTTCCTGGAATTCATTAATTCCAATGCCTTGGATCAGCTCGTTCTTACCCCCAACAGAGGTAGCATCATCCTTGACCTGGTCATTACTAACATGGGTGACCATTGCTCTACACCAATAGTCAACTCCTCCCTGGTTAGATGCGACCACAAATTAATCACCTTGGAAATCCACCCCCCCACCCGCAAATATAACCACCATGAAAAACTTCTCCAAAGCTATTTGGAATCCTAAAAACAGAAGTGGCTAACTTCACAGCACCCATGCAAATGGAGAATAGTTGCATGGCTACTGAATCATACACCAATGCACTGTACGAAAACGTACACAAATGTATGGATCTCACCATACCAAATAGAACCAAGATGCACTCCTCCAAAAAAAGGAAGCCAATCTGGTCATCCCCTGCCATAAACATACTCTATAACAGAAGGAGGAAACTGAGGTGGAATAAGGTGAAGTCCCAAGACTGGAAAAGCTCCCTTATCAGCCTCAACAAAAAGTTGAGATCCCTCATAAAATCCTCTAAAGCTAGCTATGAAAACAGAATTGCAGCAGATAGTAAAGAAAAATCACAAGGCCTTCTATAGTTATGCAAAGAATCTCCATGGCAATACCCAGACTTGCTCTGAGCTACTGCACAATGATGCCTCCTATACCAACCCAACAGATATTGCCAATATACTGGCCAACAGATTCAGTGCCAACATTACCTCTGTCACCCGCCCAAAGGACCAGTCACAATACCAGTAGATTGCCAGGCACCCAGTATTACTGCTGCACAGGTTAAAACAGCACTGTCCAATGGCAATAATACAGCTTCTATGGGATGTGACAATATCCCTGGCTCTGTTTTACATGAACTACAGAGTGAACTGGCGTCTCACCTGTGTGCCCTGTTCAATCACAGCCTCACCTCTGGCTTTGTCTTTACCGAATGGCGAACTGCTACAGTCATCCCTCTCCACAAATGAGGAGCGACTACAGACCCTGGAAACTATTGCCCCATTTGCCTGATGTGTCTGATATGCAAATCTATAGAACACATCATCATGGACCTAATAAACAAGGATATAGGGAATCTCCAAACTCTGGATCCCACACAGTTTGGTTTTGTGAAGGGTAGATCATGCCTGTTCAACTTGGTGAACTTCTTTGAGTAAGACACCAGAGCTGTGGATGATGGCAAGGTGGCTTATACAGCCTATCTAGATCTAGCCAAGGCCTTTGATACTATTCCCCACTCAGGAATCAGAAAAACTCACTGTGCTAGGCATCAACCCCTATATCACTAGGTTGGTTGAAAACTGACTCACGGGTAGAACCCACAGTGTAAAAGTAGCTGACTCCAAGTCAGACTGCTGATCAGTCACAAGTGGGAGTCCCACAGGGTTTTGTCCTTGGTCCTCTCCTGTTTGGTATCTACTTCTCTGAAGTCCAGGCCAACAATAAGGGACTCTGGCTGGCACGTTTGCAGACGATTGCAAGTTGGGAGCTATTATTAACTTCCCAAGTGATGTTGACATCCTACAGAAAGGCCTCACTGAGACCAATAGCTGCTGTTAGAACCATAGCCATAAGCTCAATGCCAAAAAATGTGTCATTATCCCCTTTGGGAAAAACCTGGTTCCCATGAATTACCACATCGATGGTAGTCCGCTGAACACAGAAGGCATTTTTAGAGATCTGGGAACACAGGATGACAGCAACTTCTCTTTTGACCACCACATTGCCACTGTGGTCAGAAAGTCCTTCTATGTGGCACATCTCATTACTAAGGGTTTTGCATCCAGGAAGAAAGAGGCCATTGTCTCCCTCTGCTCTTCCCATGTTGGGCCAATCATTGAGTACAATGCCCCATTTGACATGTACCTCACTAAACATCTGCAACAACTGGAGAGGCCACAAAATTGCCTCACAAAGACGATCCTAGGCCTTAAACATTTGTCCTATATGGACAGACTTAAAAAACTCCAACTATTCTCTGTCTCTTATCGCCTACTTAGAGGCGATCTCTGCTTGACTTACAAAGCCATGTCTGGCCAAGCTCTGTTAGAAATGCTACATCTAAAGAAATCCCAATCCCTCCACACTACAAGCTCCACAGACCTCACCCTCATTACCACAAAAAGCAAAACATGCTGGAGGGACAGGTTCATAACCCAGAGACTGCCCATGTTATGGAATAGACTTCCCATACATGTCAAGCAGAGCACCTCACTTGCCCTCTTCAAGAGAAATCTTGATGAGTGGATGGGAAATAGAAAATTCACCCCAGGGATCACTCTAGTGGTTTTACTCAACAGAGGCACTGGGAACTAAGGTCAGGTGGCAGGATGCCAATGTAATCCTATGGGCTAGGCTTGTAAAGGCTCAAGGGCCATTAGCATAGTACACACCTATGAACCTTTTAACTTATAACAAGGTAGCCAGATTCTCTGCCCAATATACTTATAAACTCCATTACTGTATTTCACTTAAAACACTTAAACTGGCTGCAACTAAGTAACCTGCTTCTTCTCTCTCAGCTTCAGATTAAACACTCCATACCAACCTTTCTATTGTCCTAACATATCCTCCTTTACATCCCACTATTATCTAACTAGATCACTCTACATCTCAGACCAGGACCTACTACTTATCTATAAACCTAGGACTAATAATGGATCGCTTGGAACAAGCTTCCACTACAAATTTGATTACTAAATCAAACAAAACAATTCAAAGCAGCTGCTAAAGAACACTTAAAACCTCTCTGGTCCTGCCTCTGTACACACCTACCATAAACTGCCCCCCCCATCCTTAAACTGCTCACTAATTGACCACTAACCTTAACTCTTATCTTCTACATTCTAACAGTTTTTATCAGTTCTCCCCCATGACCTTGTCAACCCCCCTCTTTCAAACCATGATTTCCTAAGCCTCAGCTTAACTTTTTCTCTTCCTATATATCCCCACCAAACCATTACCTGAAATTTACTAATGCTCATATTGTATAAATACTTTAAGACTATACTGTATAAATATGTGTTATTCACATGCCTGATTTTAATGATGACTTGTAAATATTTGTTTGCTTGGTATTAATGTTGTTAATACTTGTTAGATAATTGACTCTGTCATCCTTTTTGGAATACTTGCTTCTGTAATTTTTTCTATTGTATTGTATAATGTTTTGGAGTGTCTATCCCCAGGCCTCCACTGAAAAAGGGCTATTTCAGCTTAGTCAGACTATTATAGGTTCATAGGTTCATAGGTAGGTACTAGGCTATTTGCCTGATGGCATTTATAAGCCTAGCCAGAGTGTGTTGGCTTTCGCCACCCCATTGATTAATTAACTGATCCTCTGTCAAGCAGAGCCAATGAAGTGATCCCAGGGGTGTATTTTCTGTTACCAATCCACTCATCAAGGTTTCTCTTGAAGAGTGTTAGTGAGGGGCTTTGCCTAATGTAGTTTGGAATTTTGTTCCAAAGCATGGGGAGTCTCTGTAACAGAAATCTATTCCTCCAGCACGTTCTATTTATTGTTGTGGCAAGGTTTAGCTCACTAGAGAGCGTGGCTCGCAGTGACTTGGATTTCTTTAGGTGGAGCATGTCCATCAATTCTGAGTTGGACATGGATTTGTAAGTCATGCAGAGATCACCTCTGAGTAAGCGATATGCCACTGAGTACAGCCGGAGTTTTTTCAGTCGGGCTACATAGGACATATGTTTGAGGCCAGTAATCCTCTTGGTGAGGTACTTTTGTAGTCTTTTCACCTGTTGGAAGTGTCTTGTGAGGTACATTCCAAATGGGGCATTGTACTCTATGATGGGTCTAATGAGTGACGAGTAGAGGGGCACTATAACCTCTTTATTTCTAGATGCAAACCCTTTAGTAATTAGATGGGCCACATAGAAGGATTTCCTAACTACTTTGGCAATATGATTGTCAAAGGAGAGAATACTATCTACTTGGGTCTCCAGATCTCTTATTACCTCTTCTGTATTAAGGGGGTTGCCACCTATGTGGTAATTCATGGGTGTTTTTTTTTTTCCTAAATGGGATGACTATGCACTTTTTGGAATTTAGCTTAAGGCCATGACTTTGACACCAGTTGTCCGTCTCAGTAAGGCCCTTTTGGAGGATGCCCGTATCAGCCGGAGAGTCAATTATGGCTCCCAGTTTACAGTCATTGGCGAACTTGGTTAGCCATAGTCCTCCTGTGTTTGCCTGTACTTCTGAGAAGTATATGCCAAACATTAGGGGTCCCAGGACCAAGCCTTGTGGGACACCACTTGTGACTGGTTTAGAGTCGGACCTGGACCCCGCTATTCTTACCGTGTGAGTTCTGTCTGTAAGCAGGTTGGCAACCCATCTCGTGAAGTAGGGGTTTATGTTCAGGCTGGTGAGTTTTTCTGTAATACCTGAGTGTGGAATGGTGTAGAAAGCCTTGGTGAAGTCAAGGTAGGCTGTATGAACCACCTTTCCCTCATCTATGGCCTTGGTGACTGTCTCGAAGAAGTCAACCAAGTTTAGTAGGCATGATCTGCCCTTAACAAAGTCGAACTGGGTCGGGTCAAGTGTTTGGAGGTCCCCAATTCTTTGTTAATGAGTTCCATGATGATGCGCTCCATAGCCTTGCAGACCAGACTAGTCAGGCTTATGGGGCTATAATTACCAGGGTCAGTTGTGGTCCCTCCTTTGTGGAGAGGAATAACCATTGCTGTGCATCATTCTATGGGCATGTAGCCTGTGGAGAGGCTGAGGTTGAACAGCGTGTTTAGGTGGGGGGTTAGTTCATTCTGTAGTTTGTGCAGGATGCAGCCTGGGACACCATCTGGTTCCACTGTCACTATGTTTTTGGCTTTTGAAAGGGCTGTTTTCATCTGTGCATCTGTGATTTTTGGGACACTACACTTTTCCAGTATTGTTGTGGGTCCTTTTGGAGGTGAGAGTGGGGGTGAAGTTTTCACTGAATCTATCTGCCAGGATGTTGACAATATCAGTAGGTTCAGTATATTTTGTGCTATTTTGCACTAGTTCAGTGCATATCTGCGAGTTGCCACTTAGATTCTTAACATAGCTAAAGAAGGCTTTGTGGTTATCGTTTGAATCCTTGGCTATTTTTCTTTCATAGTTAACCTTGGATGATTTCATGAGGGACCTTAGTTTCTTACTGATACTGATCAGGGATGTCTTTCCTTCCTGAGATTTACTTTTTTTCTGAACTAGTTTTCTCCTTCTACTGTGTAGCCTGTCTATGGCAGGGGTCCACCAAACTGGTTTCCTTCTCTTAGAGGAGTGAGTCTTGATTTTGCTAGGGATGGCACGATCCATGCATCCTTGTAGGTGCTCATATAGTGCATTTGTAAAGGTTTCTGCATCTTGGGCAGCGTTATCCTTTAGAGTTGGGGACTGTGAAACTTACCACCTCTGTCTTAAGTAAGGTGAAGTTTGCTTTAGAAGAGATTTTTACTGTGGTTTCCTTAGTTAGGTGTGGTGGTGGGGTGTGGACATCCAGAGTGATTAGTTTATGGTCTGATCTAGATTCCAAGATGGCCTCCGACTAGTCTAGTCCTTACTCTCTGAGCTCCTCACAGCTATTTAACTTTTGTTTTTTTTTACAACTTTATATCAACCTTTTTCCTCAAATTTTTATACAAAAAGATTTTATAAATCTTTTTCTACGCATTTGGATTATTTTTTCTTCTGGACTTATTATCCTGGGATTTATTTTACCTCAGAACATTCTTGGTCTCTCTGCTGCTGGGACTCCTACTGCTCCAGTCTGTTCCTGGTTTCTGGTATCCTGCTGACTGCATTCCATTTCTGGGCATGGCTACAAAATCTGACTCCATGGACACTCAGCCTACAAAGGCCAAATATACTTCAATGCTCTCTCCAGAAAAAGATTCAGGTTCAAAAAGACTGAAATCATCTAAACAACCTACAGAAACCTTTAAAGTAAGTAATAAAGATTTAAATGACTCAAATTTCCTTTTAGAAGAACTAAAAATAGCATTAAAACCAATCCAAAGTGCTATACAAAACTTTTCAGAACAGTTTGCAGCCTTTAGTAAATCTTTAAAGCAAATAAACGATAGTATTGTTACTATTGAAAATAAAATCTTAGCTTTGGAGGTTAAAACAGACTTATTGGAAAGTGACTTTAAATCTAGAGATAAAACTATTTCAGATTTACAAGCTAAAATATTGGATCTGGAAGCCAGGAGTCGAAGAAATAACATCATTATTCGTGGTTTACCTGAATCTTATGACAATAAAAACTTGTTATCTGTGATTAAAAATATCTTTGAAACACTGTTAAATTGTGAAGCTTCTTCAAAATCTATAATTGTAGAGAGAGCACACAGAGCACTGCATACAAAGCAAGATTCTTCCACACCAAGGTTAATTTATACTAAGTTACTAAACTTTCAAGACACTTTCCAGATCCTAGAAACTGCTAAAACAAAGAAACAATTCATATGGAAGTCTCACAAACTATCATTTTCCCAAGATCTTCCTGCACAGATCAAATTAAATAGACAAAAACTAGCCCCCTATTGTGCTGACTTGATAAAAAGAGGGATTAGATTTCGAATGGCTTATCCTAATACCTTGTCTTTCACAGCTAATGACAAAAGATTTGTATGTTCAGATCCTAAAGATGCAAAAGACATTTTTCTTAAAACATTTAAAAAGCTTCCTGACACTGTATCTTAATATTCTACTGTTAAAGAACTACAAAAGGTTTGATCTTTTCTTTTCTTTACTCTGACAGTATTTGTGTTACATGATTTGTAATTCTGGTGTGACATAATTATATTAGCTTAAGAACTTGTCATGTAATTTACACATGATGGATTTGGTGTGACAGTGTGCAGTGACAGGATATATGCTTGTTAGATTTGTGTGGATTAATAGAAGCATTTAAATTGCTGTATTTACTTTTTTCTCTTTCTCTCATATATGCTTGCTGTGTAAATAGATAATATGTTAATTTTACTACAAGCTTTTGAGTTACAGCCTTCTGTGTAAGCTAAATGATTTTTGGAGGGAAAAACATTCCATCTCAACATTCTAGCAAGAAAATCTTCCCCTCAAAGTTCCAGCTGATGCTCTGCATGAACATGCGCACACTACAGTCTCTCTGAGATGGATGGGGATGTCATCATTTGTGAGGAAAGAAGGACAGTTTCAAATACACAAGTCTGCTTGTTTTCAACAAGTATTCAATAGCGCTAACTTTTTAGTAGATCTGGCTATTACTTAAAGTGTTTTCTCTTCATAAATGAAGGTTGCTTTTTAAATTTAAACAGATTCATGTCACATAATATATTCAGTGACTTTTAGTGTGTCTGCATGACTTCAAAGCAAGCTGCTACTTTCATAAAGCAGAGTGAAAATATTTCTGGAAACAAATGAACAGGTTAGTTTTATATATTAAAATTCTAAAGGATGTGTAAAGAAATGAACATATTTTCCTATTCAGAATATTTTTTCATACAATATTTTTTATGATACTGAAGTGTTTAATTTGACAAATGTTACAAAGTATACCTGTTCATATGAAAGTTTCATGTTCTTTCTATTCTCTGCTCTCTTTCTTCTCAGAGGCTGGATGTGATATTTATGATTAGTAGTTTATGTTTAAGAAAGCCTTTACTTATTTGAAAGGTTTGAAATAACTATCTTTAATATGATTAGCTGAATCTACCTGTATATATTTAAGCCCTTAGATTTACTGCATTTAGCTTGCTTGTTTCTGTTTTAATTAGATGTTCAAAATGTTTACTTTAAAAGCCTTGTCTTTTCATTCTGTTTTGCTATGTTACATCTATAGCTTAGAAGAATAGTATGGCTACATAACCTAACAGAGTCATTAGTAAAATATTCAAAAAGTAGATTTAAAATTATATGTATGCACATTGTTGTACATTCAGTCCAGTATATATGATGCTGTTTAAGTTACTATTTAATAATATAATTATACTTTATTCATGTATATTAACTAGTGTTAAAAACCTTACAGCTTATAATATTTCATTTTTAATAGTTCCTGTACTACTATTATCTAGTTAATAGATGCATCTCCAGACTGAATTGTTTTTCATTTTGAGATATGGTTGCTTGGTAGTTGTTTTTTGCTTTATTTGAACTATAACTAAATACTCATTCTACAGGTATTAGTGCTTTTATCATACTAATGGTCATGTTGATTAATGAAATTATCACTAAAGTACTAAAGAAGGTTCAGTAGATAGTGCATGACTATTATCTTTAGTTCAGTAATGCTATGCTTATTTACTTATATTATAATGTTACCAGTTGGTTTTGTTATACTTATATATGTTATCTTACATATCTTTCAGTTTTAATTGTATTACTTCTTATGATAAAGTGTTCTAGTTAAGCAGAGTGCGATTTATTTATTATTTACTTGTTTCTCTTTCTCTTGAAATACTTGAGGAAATACATTTAATCACTATAAATTTCAATTTAAGGATAGGAGCTTTAGATTAGTATTAGAAGTAGGGATTAAGCATGTTGGACGTCTTGAAATTAGTTAATTTTGTATATATTTTTAGTAGTAT
The DNA here is from genome assembly GCF_019279795.1 of Protopterus annectens. Lineage (NCBI taxonomy): Eukaryota > Metazoa > Chordata > Ceratodontiformes > Protopteridae > Protopterus > Protopterus annectens. The sequence goes on from NC_056732.1 coordinate 955,248,372, forward strand.
TACTTGGACTTTATGTTATGTTAGGCTTCCTTTGAGTAATTTGTATTCTAACTTGAGGTTATTATTATCTATAATTACAATATTTTTTTATGTTCTTCTGCTCTTCCTTTATCACAGGGGGATTGGTGGGTAGGCACTAGGGTTAGGATAAAGGATATTATTATACATTTCATGGTTCTTGAAAAACCTTTTTTCTTTTTTTTACAACAAATGTTATTTGATGACTTGCTTGAATACTTAAAGAATGTTTTTTCTTTTATTTTTTTTCTTCTTCTTTTTAATGTTGTGTTGGATTTGCACCTTGAGTTCACTTTTATAGCATCAATAATGATTATACTTGTAGAATATGCCTGTTGACATAATTTTAGATTCTTGGAATGTTAGAGGCATTCAAGATAAAGCGAAAAAGTCACTATTATTTCATATGATCTTTAAATCACAGGCTAACATTTGTTTTATTCAAGAGACCCATATTTCACGTATTGATTGGAATAAAGAGTTAAAAAAAAATGGATCAAAAAGATTATAGCTTCAGGTGACTCATCTAACTCCAGAGGTGTAGCTATAATCATTAAACAAAAATTCATTGGGAATATTATTGATGAGAAATTTGAAGATGAGGGGAGGTGGTGCTTATTTACCGCTTCTATTGTTGGTTTGGACAAACCCGTATTAATTTTAAATCTATATGGCCCATGTAATTCACAACATTTGTTCATTTTAAAAATTTACAATATTCTTGCATCCTATAAGGATCATCATATTATAGTGGGTGGTGATTGGAATGCAGTTATAAACTCTGTAATTGATCGTTCCCGCTCCACTGTCACCTATAATCTTCAATCTACTCTGGCTATAAATGATTTGATGACAGAATATAATTTAATAGATCCCCTCCGCACTGTTAAAAGTATAAACAAGAATGATATATATACTTATTATTCTAAGTGCTATCATTCGTGGTCCAGATTAGACTTCTTTCTAATTTCAGATTATATTTCAAAATATATTGTGGACTTTACTACAGAACCCAGATTCTTTTCGGATCACTCAAGAATTTCACTAAAATTGAACATAAAACCCAATATCAAAAATAAAACTATGTTTAATAAGTGGACCTTAAATAATAACTTATTGTCAAATGAAGATATTTGCAAACAAGCTTCAGAAATCCTAAATGAAATGGTGAATAGTCTTGAATCATCAGACATTCCTTATGACATACAATGGGCTGCATGTAAAGCAAGATTAAGAGGTTTATTTATTAGTAAAGCTGCTTTTTTCAAAAAACAATACTTTAAGATAGAGGAATTCTTAAAATCAAGAATTTCTTCGTTGGAAAATCATCTTAGTCTAAACTATGATGCCACTTTAGAAAAACAAATTTTTGATTGTCAGAAAGATTTAATTCTGCTTCACCAAAATAACCTCTCCTTAGCTGAACAAAAGCTACTTGCTTCATATTCAGAATGGGCCCAGGTTCCATCTAAATTGTTAGCGAGAATTATTAAAGTTAACTTCAGAAATCCAAATATTACATCTTTATCTTATAATAACAGATTATATAATACTGATGAAGAGATTATTCAACTTTTCACCTCTCTTTACACTGAGTTATATTCAGGTTCTTCTAATTCTGTTAAAGATAATAACTCAAAATTCTTTTTAGACTCTTTGCAGTTCCCTAAACTTAATGATAATCAGCAAAAACTACTTTCTACCCCTATATCGGTACAAAAAATCTCGGATTCAATAGATAATCTTAAATTGGGTAAATCTCCGGGACCTGATGGTTTTACTCCAGAATTTTTCAAAACTTTCAAATTGGTAGTTCTTCCCTTTCTATTTAAAGTTTACAATCATATAAGAGTTAATGATATCTCAGATATTCATTGGAACACATCCAAAACCATTCTAATTCTAAAAGATAATAAAGATAAATCTGACCCAGTAAATTATAGACCCATTTCTTTAATTAACGTGGATATTAAGATTCTGTCATCTATTCTGGCTAACAGATTGAAACGGATTTTACCCTCAATTATCTCGTCAGATCAATCAGGTTTTATGTCTCAGAGACATGCTTGGGATAATACTCTATCTTTAGAGACTATACTTCATCTCATTAAGAAAAATCCAAACCCTATATATGCTTTGATTATAGATGCATCAAATGCCTTTGACAGAGTATGTTGGAACTTTCTATTTCAAACTATGTTATGTTTTAATATTCCCTTATTCTTTATAATTTTTTAAAAGTATTAAACAAGAATATGTTTACTAGACTATACATTAATGGTCAATTTTCTGCTCCGATAAAGATCACTAAAGGAACAAGACAGGGTTGTCCATTGTCCCCTTTTTTTTCAACATTTATTTAGAACCTTTGCTATTGTTTATTACTCAAAATACTTTTCATAACATCCCTAGAATTCTTAATACTAATATTCATTTCTCTGCTTTTGCGGATGATTTAGTAATCTACTTTCAAACTCCATTATCTGATTACAGAAAAATAATGAATTCTATTGATCATTTTTCTTTGGTTTCCAACTATCTTTTATATTCTACAAAAACTCATATTTTTCCCTTAAATCATTTAGCACACAAATCTTTTTTGTTTCCAGACGATCATTTTCAGTTTACTTATAATATAAAATATTTAGGAATAAACCTAGAACACAATAATAAATCTTCCTTTCAAAATAATATTAATAAATTATGGAACTCTATATTGTCTGATATGGACAGATGGAAGCATCTAAACCTTTCATTTCTTTCAAGGGTGGCCATTATTAAAATGAATATTCTGCCTATATTTCTTTACCAATTCTCATCATCTGATCAGATAATTTCAAAAAATTTTTTTGAGTCTGTAAATAAAGCTTTGGCAAAATCCATATGGTTCCCTAAATCTGTTAGAATTTCCTATTCTAGATTGGCATTTTCGAAGGACAAGGGAGGTTTGGGTTTACCTAATCTTTATCTCTATTATTTGATTGTCTCATCCAATAAACTTCTTACTATCTCTAAATTCAATAACACTTCTTATCCAAATCACTCTTTATGGATAAAATTATGGTATAATGATGTCATTTCTAATAATTTAAATCCTGAAGCTATTCCCTTTATCTCTCTGGATAGTTTATTTATTAAAAACATATCTACAGTATTTAAACAAAAGATTAGAGATTTCCAAACCTTACTCAAAATGTGTAAACTAGAAAAGATCTCGCACCATGTTCAGCCAATTCATCTAAACCCAAATATATTATTGGACAATAAACTTTTGAACTTAACAAACTATCCTTTAATTAAAAATCTAAAAGTAGGAGATGTTTTGAAATATCTTGACTTGCCTTTATCTGACTGGCGTAAGTTATTGAAAGTAAACTGGAATTACTCACCAATTCTTACACAACTAAGAGCAATAATTAAAACAAATTTGTATGTCTGGTCCCCATAGACTCACAATTGAAAAACCTTAACACGGTTATCAAAATACTTTCATCATCTGATAAAATGCTCTCAAACTCATATAAATTAATTAATTCTTTAATGATGGACCACAACTGTCTTTTATCTAATGTTTGGTTGAATTATAATTCCCAGTTGTCAGAATCTCAGAAAGTCCTGGCTATTAGACACACTAAGGAATTTATCCCTTTTAAAAATTAGCATACACACAATTAATGATTAATAATGATGCCTACTTTACCCCAATCAAATTAAACAAATTTAACCCAAATAAGTCCCCTTCGTGTTCATGCTGTTCTCATCCCCAAGCAGACCTCCTTCATATTCTATGGTATTGTCATTTTCTCACAGATTGTGGACATCTTTGAAAGTCAGACTGCAGAAAATGGGATATCAAAAATCCACGTTGACGTGGGAATTTGCTATTCTACATATTCCATTGATTCATCTTTCAAAAGTTGATATTCATGTTATCATTTTTATTTGCTCATTACTAAAACTTTATATAATACAAAATTGGATTGATCGTTCTAAATTAAAATGGGTTACTTTCCAGAAAATGGCTTTTAAATTTATTGATGCTCAAAGATACTTAGGTGGGAGTCCAAAAAAAAAAAGCTATTAGAAAGGTTGTGTTAGAAAAGGTTTTAAACATATTAAATAGTTAATGTTAAATATTTTTTTTTTTTTTTTTTTTTTTTTCCTCAGGTTGCCTAACTTGTATATAGTGTACATATGGTGTATGTTTTATTTCTAAATAATTTATCAACATCTCATGAAGGTTGTTACCACTAGATGAATTGTTATATGTTCATTTATGCCTTCTTGTTATGTATAATCTTTTAATTGTCTTGCTATTCATATAATTAATAAAAAAATTTTTGAGAAAAAAAAATGGTCTGATCTAACCAGTGATGGGTTGACCTCCGGTGTGGAACACCTATTGCCCATGCTGGTGATGCCAGGTCCAATATGTTTTCACCTCTGGTAGGGGAGTTTATCAGCTGATCCTGGGCATTTGAGTTGATAAATTCCAGGAAGTGCTGGACCTGGGAGTTTGTATTTGAGTAGTTTTCCCAGTTAATGGTAGGGTAATTGAAATCGCCCAATATCAGGGTGTTTGGTAGGACCTTCATGTTTTCTAGTGTCTCCAGAAAGGTGGAGTGGGGGTCCTGGGTCATAGAGGGTGATCTGTAGCAAGCCACAATTTGCATTGCAGATTTGCCCGATGTTAGTTGCACATGGATGATCTCAGAGTTATCATGCTGCGCCACTAACCTGGAGGTGTAGGTATCCTTGATGAATATGGATGCACCCCCTCCTTTTGTGTGTCGATCCATGTTGTGTGGCCAAAACGTGTGGTATGAGTTGTAGCCCGGTAGTGCTGGGGAGCTCTCTGGAGCCTTGAACCAGGTTTCAGTTACTGCACAGATGTCGACTTTCTCCATACTGAGGAGTGCTTTAAGCACGTGCATTTTGAGATTTAAACTCCTGGCGTTGAGTAGCATAACCCTCAGTTTTTTTGTTAATTGCGCTGTTTATGGATGTGGGTTTGCCTTTTGAGCCTTGCCTAAAAAAGGCACTATGGGGGCAGCAAGAACCTTGGCCAGTATTTAAAAGCCTAGGGGTGACAGGTGCAAGTCATCTCTTGTGAAGCAACGTGGGATGTCAAGCATGTCATCCCAGGCTGACAGACACTGGATCCCCTTTGAATGACACCAGAAGCTTAGCCAATTGTTGAAACTGATAATTTTTTCTTTATACTGAGGTATCATTCCTTGTGAGAGCAGGATGCTACTCAGGGTCAGGGTCATACCAGCCTGGGCTACATGATCAGGGATCTCTTCCATGTCTCTTTTCATGTAGTCCAGGGAGGTACGTCTCAGGTCATTCACACCAACATGAACAATGACAGAGTCATATTTGTACTTGTTCTGGAGTGACCTGAGTGCTTGTGTTATGTGGCGGATTCTGGCTCCCGACAGGCAGCTAACAGTAACCTTCTGCTTGTCCAGGTCTAGTGAGTGGGACGTCAGTGTGCCTGACTAGAGAGTCACCTATTACTATTGTGTTAGGTATGTTATTTTGCCTTAAGGGCTGTGATTGTGCGGCACACTGATTTTGTGTTTTATGTGTTGTCTGGTTTGTGACGGGAGGTGCAAGTTGTTTGGGTGTCTGCTTTTGAGGTCTCTGATGGTTTTGCAGGTTTTTATTTAGAGCCTCTGAGTATGATTTTGTGTATTTATGTGAATTTTTTGCCAGTGCTGTTTAAGTAGGTCTGTGTGCGGCTGAAGGTGTGGTGCAAGTGTTAACCTTCTCCTCTTGACTGTATGTTCCAGTCTTGGGTGGAGACAGATTAGCTTCCAGTTTGGCTGTATAATTGCATCTCTTGCATATGTTAGTGTTTTGTGGTAGGAGGAGAGGGATGTCTGTGTACATGAGGCAGTTGTAACATTTCCTTAGGATACCCATATTCACCAGATGGACTAGAGAGTACACCTGAAATTGCTCTTTGGTCATGCCTGAATAGTAGGGTGAGCTGCTTAGTCACTTGGTTGGTGAGGGGTGAATAAAGGGCCTTGCTCTGCTGGGCAATCAGTGTCAGGGTATATTAGTGCTTGCTATTAGGTCTGAGCAAGTGCTGGGCTTTAGGATGCTTTTTGAGTGCTTACGTTGAGAGTTAGACTAGTTTCAAGGGAAAAAGTGAAGAGGAGATTTAGTGGATCCGGGAATAATTTAACCGTAGCTAACTGGCACTGGCAGGTGCACGACACCGTGCAAATGCATTTTTTATAGTAGGGAAATGAAAGAGATAGAAATTAGCCCAAAATGGCCAATAAACTACTAACGTCTGGGCTGGAACCACTCCTTTAGGGACAGATTGGTTGCTCAAAGCTCTCCTCTCTCACAGGTGAAAAGAGAAACTTCCTTCTATCCAAGTAAGGTATGAGCAACTCAGAAACTAGTATCACAGCCCTGAATTCAGCACTAGCCTGAAAACTGGACTATACTAGCTTAGAAAGGTGGTGAAACAAGGATATTTTTTTTTTTTGTTTTTGTTTTGTTTTTTTTAAAGTTAAGGCAAAAATAGTAAAAAATGCACTTAAAACAGCTTTAAACAACTACAAACGATCAGAAAAGGCTATCGCACTTTAGTAGCCTACAACAGTTACACAAATTATTTAAACAAAAAACAACTTTGTTGATTCATGATCAACAGATGTAAAATAAATAAAAAAATAATAAAAGTAAAAATCTCGTAAGGAAAATACTTCTTTATGTCAGGTGGTAAACTAATTTGTCATGCTGGCCATCCTTGACTGAGAACATGTTTCAGCATCTGGAAAATTTGGTCTGAAGCTGTATGATTTCTTAGCTCATCAAGACATGATGAGGAAACATTTCTGACTTCCATGACTCCCTTGAGTTTGATGTCTGCTTTTTCACTATCATGCTGTTCTGTTGTTTGTCTGGATGCTCTTGACAATGTATCAGCGAGGTAGAGAAATTTGCCTTTTGTACTATAGACAATATAGGTTCATAGGATGATACTAGGCTATTTGCTCTGAGGCCCTTATAAGCCTAGCCAAGAATTTCAGCCATGTTCCCTGAATGTCAGCACCTGTTTCCCCTGTCCAGCAGGGACACAGGTGGGATCCCAAGGGTATATTTTCTGCTTCCCATCCAGTCATCCAGGTTCCTGTTAAAGAGGGCTAGAGAGGTACTCTGCTTGACATGGAGAGGGAGTCTATTCCATGAAATGTGGAGTCTTTTGGACACAAATGTATCCTGCCAACAAGTTCTATTAATGTCACAGACCAGGTTAAGGCCTTGCATGTGGATTGTGGGAATGGAGTTTGTCTTACGGATATAAAGCAACTCCATCTAGGCTGGGTCTGAAATGGCCTTGTATGCCAGACACAGGTCACCTCTGAGCAGTTTGTATGAAACTGAGTAGAGGGACAGGGCTTTTAGCCTATCTGTATAGGATATGTGTTTGAGACCCTGGATTTTTCTGGTCAGGAGCCTCTGTTGTCTCTCCAACTGCTGCATTTGCTTGGCAAGGTACATGCTGAAGGGGATATTGTACTCGATAATGGATCTGATAAGGGAGGAGTACAGGAATGTTATTATCTCCTTGTTCCAGGATGAAATACCCTTATTTATGAGGTGGGCCATATAGAAAGCCTTCCATACAATGGAGGCAACATGGTGGTCAAAAGTCAGGTTGCTATCAACCTGGGTGCCCAAGTCCCTCACAACTGATTTTATGCTTAGTACATTGTTATTAATGTGATAATTAGTGGGGATGACATTTTCACCAATGAAGATAATGATGCATTTCTTGGCATTCAGTTTGAGGCCATGCTTCTGGCACCTGTCATTAATTTGGGTAAGGCCCTCTTGGAGGATGTTTGCATTACTTGGCGAATTTAAGACAGCACCCGGTTTGCAGTCATCTGCAAACCTGATCAGCCACAGACCACTGGAGTTTGTCTTGCACCTTAGAAAAGTATATCCCAAACAGTAGAGGCCCCAAGGCCGATTCTTGAGGTACTCCACTCATTATGGGTCTACTACTTGAGGTGGCTTCCTCTACTTTGACTGAGTGGGCTCTATCAGTAAGCCAGTTAGCTACCCATCTTGTAACATATGGGTTGATGCCTAGCTAGGAGAGTTTATTTATTATGCCCGAGTGGAGAATAGTGTCAAAGACTTTGGCTAGGTCAAGGTAGGCAGTGTGCACTGTCTTCCCCTCATCCATGGCTTTGGTGACTGTTTCAAAGAAGTCAACCAAGTTTAATAGGCATGATCTCCCTTTGACAAAACCAAACTGTGTGGGGTCAAGCATTTGGAGGTTGCCAATGTCTTTGTTTATAAGGTACATGATAATGCATTCCATGGCTTTGCAGATCAGGCAAGTTAGGCTGATGGGTCTATAATTGTCTGGGTCAATGGATGCTCCAACTTTGTGTAGAGGGATGACAGAGGCTGTCATCCATTCAGCTGGGATGAAGCTGGTACTCAGGCTTTGGTTGAATGGGGTATCTAATGGAGCTGAGAGTTCATGTCTGATTTCATGTAGGATACAGCCAGGGATGTTATTGGGTTCCATGGAGACTGTATTTTCTTCCTTGGAGAGGGCATTAAGGACCTGCTCCCTGGTGATGAGGGGAGGGGGCCAGGTGGTGCTGATGTCCTGCTTTACTGATGGGGGGGCAGGGGGGTGAAGTTTTCACTGAACCTGTCTGCCAGCAGGTTGGCTATATCTATGGAGTTTGTGTATGAGGTGTTATTGACCACCAGTTCAGAACAGATTTGTGTGTTGCCTTTGAGATTGCAGACATATGTGAAGAAGGCCTTGTGATCGTCCTTGGTGGATGTGGCCAGTTTGGACTCAAAGTTAGCCTTAGAGGATTTCACCAGTGACCTTATTTGCTTGTTCAGACTTTTGCAATTTCAACATCATGCATTGCAAGCATGCCGGGCTGTATGTATTGGCTTTTTCAGAATTGTCATTAGAGATTTGTGATCAGTCTCTATTTGGATAGGTTTGCCATAAATATAATCACTGAACTTTGAACATGTAAACACTACTGCCAAAAGCTCTTTTTCAGTTTTTGCATACTGCATTGGGTTAAAATTCTGTATGCATAGGGTACTGGTATGCCTTCCTGAAGACATGCTGCATCAAAACCATACTTTGAAGCATCACACAAAAGAGTTAAGGTTTGTGAACATCATAATATCTCAATATGGGTGGACTGGCAATTTTTTGCTTCAGAATATCAAATGTTTTTTGTGTTGTTCCCACCTGGACCAGTTTACATTTTGCATGTCAACTCATGTAATGGTTCAGAAAGCTCATTCAAATCTGGGATGAACTTTCCTAAATAGTTGGCCATACCAAGATAATGTAAAGATGTGACTTTTTCTGGAACTGGCATCTCAAGAATTTCTGGTTGCTTAGAAGGATCTGGTTGTAATTCAGATATGGTAAACAAATGACTCACATAAGTAACTTCTATCAGTTTGAATTGACATTTTTGAAGATTCAACAATTGACTCACATAAGTAACTCCTTTCAGTTTGAATTGACATTTCTGAGGATTCAGTTTAAGACTTACTTGACATGCATGGTCTAGAACTTTCTTGAGGTTTCTATTATGTTTGTCTTCACCATTGCCCCCTACAGTGATGTTGTCTACTATGATAGCACATGGACAACCATAATTAATTTGCTCCATTGCACATTGAAATACTTCACTGGCAGAATTCATCTCGAATGGCATTCTCAGAAATATGTATCTACAAAATGGTGCACTGAAAGTGGTTAACAATGAAGATTTGTGATCCAGTGTGAAATTTGCCAGAAGGAACTTTTTGCATCTAAGACTGAAAAAGCACTGGCATTTGGCATGAGTAGTTACTTCTTTTACTGTGAGCATCGGATGAGGAGGATGTTTAAGCACTTAAAGTCTTTCAGATCAATACATATTCAAATATCATCTGAGCTTTTCGTATGAGCTATGACCATGGAGGATACCTATTCAGTCAGTTCTTTTACTGGAGTAAGGACACCTAAATTCACCATTTTGTCAAGTTCTGCTTTTACTTTACTCTGCATTGCTACCAGAACCTTCCTTGCTGGTCTGTCAGCTGGACTTTCTTCATGGTTTAACTTCATGGAGTAAGTGACTGAAAGTTTGCCAAGCTTGTCTTTGAAAATATCAGCATATTCACTAAAAATATTCTGTGCAAAAGCATCATTGTTGTTGTTCAGACTTATATGGTGGACCTCTTTATTAAATTAAATCAGCCCCATTCTCAAACTGTCTTTGAGGACTAACAGTGATGGCATGTGTTTGTTAACTACATAAAACTGCAAGTCATAGCCTTCTCCAGCAGAATGGCATGTGAGAACTTCATCACCATCACTTTGTATCTCTCCACCACCATAAGAAACTAGTATTGCACACTTTGCTGAATCAAGTTTCTCACCAGCTTTTACTTTAGCAAACATTCGTGGTGATATAATATTTCACTTTGATCCAGTGACTATTTTAAGCTCTACAGGTTTCCTATTAATTCATACAGTGCAGAATATTTCACTCTTTGCTGCCAACTGATAATCTACTGTGTTAACTGTTTCATCAATTACAGAGACATCATCAACATAGAAAGTTTGGTCACAGCTTTCTATCTGATCTACTTGCTTCTTCAGATGCTCTCTTTTAATAAAAGTGTGTGCCACTTTAGACTTGCAAAGTCTTTTGAAATTATTCCAGTTTTTTACATTTGTGACACTGCTGACCAAAAGATAAGGACTTCTCTCATTTAGGTTAATAACTGCCTCCACAATTATAAGAGTTAAAATGAGGTTAAGTGTGGCACAACCTCTTGGTTTATATTTCTTTTTTATCTTAGCTTTATGTTGTACACTATCAACATTCGCCCTGGCAGGTACTGCATGAGATACTGCATGCATACTTTTCTCATTCGTAAGCAAATTCATATATTTTCTGTAAGCTCATATTTGACAAATCTCAATGGCTTTCCTCAACATTAAATCACTGTCTCAAAGCAAAATCTTTTTCACTGCACCATTATTAACACCACACACAAGCCTGTCTTTTAGCAACTCATCTTTCAGATCATCAAATCTGCGAGTTTTTGCTTTATTTCTTAAGTTAGTAATCTATGTTGCTAAAGTTTCACCAGACTTTTGATTTCTTGTGTAAAACATGTGCCTTTCCATTGTAATATTAATTCGAGGGTTACACACTTCTCTAAATTTTTGTTTTAAGCAGGTCTTCCTGTGTTTCATCCTGTATCACAATATAGTGGTTCTTCCCCTCCCTTGCATACATGGCAGATGCATACACAGATGAACGCTCTTCTCAGTGGCTTCTGTGCCAGCTAAATTAAGAAGTATGAATGTCATTGTACGTGCATCTTTATCAGAAAATGCAACCTTATGAAAATATATTCCTGCTCAAACATTTGCCGATTCTTAGCAAACACCAGCTGTTCAGTTCTGCAAAATTCCTCTGCCATAACCACAAACTTTGTTAAATATAAGTATAGATCAGGTACTTGTAATTATGCCCAACTGCAAAACAATCTCTCTATAAAAGCTTTACTTTAACACTGCAAACACTGCGAACATTCCAGAAACTTTGGCTACTTCGAAAAGTTTAGGTTAATATGAAAAAGTAGTACATTGGGAAAAAAATTGGTTGTTTTAGACTTTTCATACATTGTAAACACTTTGGAAATTATTTCAAACACGTTTGTAATTATTTTGAATACTTTTATCAGTATGTCACTTTTTTGGATATTTTGTTTATCTTGGTAATTATTTTGAACATTTTGAACACTTCACCACTTATTCAGTGACTGGAAAATCATTTAAACAACTTTAAGTACCTTTGAATAACCACTGACCTGTTTGAGGGTTGGCTCCTGTGTATTTCTTCACTTCTACCTGTGTGCCTCATAGTTTGTAAGCTGTTTCAACTTCGGATCCCATTCTGACACCATGTTGCATGTCTCGTCTATCAAATGAGACATTGAGGCTGGGTATTCTTTTAAGTGATTTAGTGTACATAAACACATCAGGAGCTGTAAATGGAACATATACTTCGAACTAACTGACTGACTTATTACTTCAAACACACTTGCATGTGCATCTCCATTCATGCCTGCACTTACTCTGACTGACTATACAAAATGGCACTGATCTTGCATGTGCTAAGTTATACGCACATCCTATTTAGCTACAGTGGCTGACTAGGTACAGTACACACAATGATCTACAGTAATGTAATCAATCAGTGTAGTATTTCTTACACATTTTTAAGCACTCTTTTAATCATGAATGTGGGATAAAGTCAAATGTGTTTTTGTCTATCTATGCCATACTTATATTAAACCCCCGTTTGCAGTTCTCCATTACGACTTTAATGATAAATTATTCTTTGTGATGTGTAATTTTCTTTTGTTACTCTTTTATTCTATTGTTATGATTGAGTTTTCTTCTAAATGACTATAAACTCTGATGGCATCATTTCTAGTGTATAGTTTCTATGTGTCGGAAGGCAAGTTATTGGGAAAGCTTGCATGTTCACTCTTAAGTAAGAGTATTGTTTTTCCTGTTAACCAGGTTGTTGTCTGTTTGGGGTGTGCATTTAAATAGTTCTTATTTATAGCTAAATCTTCATGTAAACATATTAACAGTTTTATACAGAAGTTAGGTACTGCATCTGGGCCTGGGGTTTTTCAATCAGGAGCTTTTCTTAACTTTGTTTCAATCCCTCTGGCTGTTGCTTCATCCCATTTCATATCCTGTACATTTGAACTGTTTATTCTTTCTTTTACTTCTTCTATCCATTTAGCGTCTTTGCTATGTTCCACAGGATCTTCATAGATATTTCTCCAAAACATATCTTTTCCTTCTTTTTTTGGTGGTGTTTCAATTCCTTTTGCCTTTTTCCTGACTTATCATCTCTGTCTTTTCTTTTCTTCAAGTGTTTTGGGTTTCTAATACCATGATTGGAATGGACCCCATTCCCAAGTCAAAGTATGATTAAAGTTCAAGAAAGTAGTACTGTTTCAATCTTTGATGTTAGCCAGAAGTGCTCTTTGCAGCGCCCTCTGTGTGTCCATTAATGACTCCTTGTACAATTCATATGAATTTACATGTATCAGTAATGTATCTAAGTATGATTGTAAATACTTTTTATAAGACCCATTGGTCCTACTACTATTGGAACTGTCTGGATATCCTTCTTCCACATTGCCCTCATTTCTGCCTGCAAATCCTCGTATTTTATGATTTTGTGTCTCTCTGTATGTAAGACATTGTAGTCACTGGGTGTAGCAATTTCACTGATCAATCATAGTTTTGTCTTCTTTTCATGGACTACTATATCTGTTTTTCTTGCATCTATTTTTTGAACTGTTGGTAATGGATAATCTCATTTGATATAAAGTTCATCATTTTCTGTGATGCTTTTTAGCTCATGATTCCAGTGTTTTTCAGCTACTTCAAACTTATAATGTTTACACAGTCTCCAATGCAACAGTCTTGCCAGATTGTTATGCCTTTCAGTATACAGTCCTTCTGCCATAGGTTTATCACAGCCAGCAACAAGGTGTGTGACTGTTTCTGATTCTGTTTTACAAGATCTGAATTTGTCTGCTTCACCCACCTATTTACTGGACTTTGTAAACCAATGTGACATAGTCCACTATCTTGGGTGGTCAATATTAACCTTTCATTTTTTGGTTTACATTCAAATCTCCTTAACCATTCCTGTGTTCAATCCTGATTAACATGAGGTTGTTAAAATAGTTTTCTTTACTTGCAACTGCATTTATGCATTTTCCACATTTCTTGCCTTCTCATCTAATCCTTCACTTTCTAGTCGTTCTAGACTTTCTTTTGTTTTTTTTTTTTATTTATTTATTTTTTTACACATTAAGATGCTACCTGATTTATATTTACTTCTGGTTTGATTTCCATTCCTGCTTGACATAAATATTATTTTGCTAAACTAAGCAGGGAAGACACATTAGACTTATTTTCTTCATGTTTGAAACTTTCACTGTTTGGGTTTTATGAGGTCAGCAGATATGTATGCAGTCCCATGATTGCAGATCTATACATGTAATCAATTCCAAGGAGTTCCATACCTCCATCAGAATGGGGAATATATAATCTTGGTATACAATGATTTTTATAAAGGATTTGATGAGTATGAAGCATCCTTCCTGTTTTCCTGTCCAACCGATCCAACACCTTATGGGGCCAGTCAAGCACACTAAAACTGTGAGTGAAGACAGGAATTAAAAACTGGTTTAGAACTTGGACTTTTTTTCCTAGATGTCAACTCTGTTTCCAGTATTCATTTTAGTCTTCTAAAATATTCTTTAGTAAGTTTTATTCACATATGTTCGTGTTTTATTGCTGATCCTTCATAAATTCCCAGATATTTACACACTCCCTCTTGCTGAAGTCCTTTTATATCAGATTCCTGTCCCAGACTGATATTTTCTTGGTGCTGTTGCTTTTCTGCTTTAAAGGTTGCTTTTGCACATTTATCAAGATCAAATGACATGCTTATATCATCTGAAAAAGTTTTGATCACTTGCAGTTGTGCTTTCAGTTCCTCAACTGATGAACTATACAGTTTTAAATCATTCACAAAAAGAACATGAGAAGTCTTTATACTTAAGCCCTTAGCAAAAATTATGGAGAAATGCATTCACCAACAACTTTTACAGTATTTCTCTCTCCACAACATAATAGCAAGCTGTCAGCATGGCTTTAGGCCTTATCATAGTACTACCACCACCTCCTATCCTTACAGACACATCATCAATAGAACCCTGAATAACAACCTCTCTCTTTCTGCACTCTTCATTGACCTCTTAAAGCTTTCTGACATGGTTAACCTATTCCACCCCTAATTTTCTCTTCTCTCTCTCTCCTTGATAACCGGGCTCACAGATCAGATCTAGATTCAGCTCAGCAATAGGCAACAGGTGCTCTCTGGGAAATCAAATTTCCCTTGTTACCTGTCATCACCATCCCTCGAGTCAGGGTTGGATCATTCTTCTTCCACTTCTTTTCTTCTTCTCATTTTAATTATTCCATTTAGCAGCGCTCGCTTAATTGCATTCAATATGCAGATGACTATCCCCTTTATTTGCTCAGCCTCCTCTTCTTCTTTTCTTCCAACATCTTCAAACAACTTCAACACGGTAGAAACGTATTTAAAGCTCCCTACTCTCCTTAACTAAAAAAAAACCTCCTACCTTCTACACCCCACTACTAGGTCTAGACCCCAGACTTCACAATCTCTTCAAAATAATGCCACTGCATCTACATCTGGACTTTCATCACCAAACTGTTAGAATAACCATTGACAATAATATCTCATTTGATCATTCAGTTTACAAACACCATTAAAAGTCAGCAGAAAAATACAGATCCTTATAGAATTTAACAGAATCATCTACACTGCCAGAGCCAAGCCAAAGATCTCTATCTAACTTCTACTCTTCTCTCTGCTGTTGCCCTACCTTTTTAACCTTAAGAAACCAACTAACCTTAAACTTGCAGCTTGCTACAATAGATTCGCCAGATTAACTGCTGAAGAACTTTTCACTGGGTTAACCTGTAACAACTGCCAGATGGGCTAGCGGGCAAAACCATCTGTTAACTCTCAACTCCCTACTTGTCTACTAAAAAATACCGGTATAAACAACCCAACACCCCTATACTCAAAAACTCATTTAATTATATCAATCTCAACTCTCTTTTGCTCTTCTAGTAAACTCATTGCTAAATAATAAAGTTCATTAACACAGCTAAGGACTTCATTTACTAATATCATGTGTGGGAGGGGCTGGATACTCAGTGATATAACACTAATCAGCATCATTCATAATTTTCAAACAAAAAAGCAAAATTACCTACAACCTCACTGGCTCATGGCTACCTTCTTGTAATAATCAACTAATACACCCTGTTTCCTTGTTTCCTTTCTCTCTCTTTCTTTATTCTATCTAATAATTAATTACTAAGACTATCACTAAAACTATCATTCTATACTCTATTCATGCTTAAATCCTCAACCCTGATGTAATGTTGTACTTAATCTCACTAGAGGCATCTATTCACCATCTATATTCCTTTTTAAGAAGATTATGTTCTATGTTAACTTTCTGGATCTCTCTTTTGTCTCTGAAATGTTATGCTGTTTCATATGGTTTTCAATCCTTTTTACCTTTTTTTTTTATATTTTTTTTTTTTTTTTTTTGTTTGTTTTTGTTGTAGCTTTTCCTAGCTCTACTGGAAAATGGATATACTGAAAGTCTTTATACTTTGTTGTTTTCTGGGAACTAAATTGTAGCCATGACCTAATCTTTTAAGTAGACAGCCTCATGGGTTAAGGGCAAGACAAAAAAGCAGCAGAGACAGGGAGTCACCCTGGAATATTCCCACATTGAATTTTTATTCCCTGGAGAAATAATTTTGTCCTTTTTCATTTCTTAGCTGCACAGTGGTTTGCTACTCTTTCATGGTTGCTGTAATGTAATTGGTCATTGTAGGGTGCATCTTATAACATTTTAAGCACTCTTTCATCCACAAATGTGGGATAATATCAAATGCTTTTTGTAGTCTATCCATGCCAAACTTAGATTCTTCCCCTTTTTATAGTTCCTCATTATGACTTTGTTTAATGAGAAATGGTTCTCTGCTCCATATGATGTTCTTTTTTACCCTTTTGTTCTGTTGCCATGATTCAGTTTTCTTCTAAATGACTATAAACTGTGTTGGCATTAATTCCACTGTATAGTTTATACATCATTGAAGGGCAACGTATTGGTCTGTAGTTTTTAGGATAGCTTGCAGGTTCACTCCTAAGTAGGAGTATTGTTTTTCCTGTTGCTAACCAAGTTGGTGTCTGTTCGGGGTGCATATATAAATATGTCTTACTCATGGCCAAACCTTCATGTATAGATATTAATACTTTTAGCCAGAAGTTAGGTACTGCATTTGGCCTGAGAGTTTCCAATTAGGAGCTTTTCTTAACTATGCTTCAATCCCTCTGTCTGTTACTTGATGCCTTTTAAAATCCTGAATCTTTGAAGTTCTTATTCTTTCTTTTACTTCTTCTATCCATTTAGCATCTTTGTTATGCTCCACATGATCTTCATATATATCTCTCCAAAATATATCTATTTCTTCTTTTTTTGGTGGTGTTTCAATTCCTTTTACCTTGTTTCCTAATCCTCTATAAAACTTTTTGGGTCATCAATAAATTGCTTATTTTGTACTTTTCCTTTATATTTATCTTCATATCTTCTGAGTTTTTCTGTCTGTGCTGATATTTTTATTTTGTTATTCATGTTTGTGCATGATAAATCCTGATCCATTATATTACTGTGCATTGATTTTAACATGTTTATCTTTCTGAGTATTTTTGTTGATCTGTTCTCTAGTCTATGCTTTTCTAACAGTGACACTTCTTGTCTTAACTGCTTTATAGTTTTCTCTGTTCAATACTTCCATGTTGTCATTTGATTTCTCCCCTTCCTTTCCCTTACTGCCTTGTGTTTTTCCCTGAATTCCCTGAAATCCAAAATTCTTTGGATTACAACCCCTATTACACTTAGGAAAATATATATATATCTTAGGAGTTGCTGCTGCATCATTAATCTGTCTGTGCAACATGCTTTAACTCAAGGTACTGCTGCCAGACCTTGGCCAAGAAGAAGGAGGGTGTTTATTCCCCATTTGACTTGTCATGGACTGCATAACATAGAAATTGAAAGGTTATGCTGGAAGGATAGGGAGACACTAGAGGAAATATGCAACCTCTGCCATCCTCACCTGAGACTCCAGGGAAATCATGAAGATCCCATCCCAGTGGAAATAAAGGAATGTATAGCATTTTGTATATTAGCTACAGGTACATTTCCAAGACCCACAGGGGATACACTAAGATGTCATAGGCCTCAGCTTCAAGAATATTACATCATTTTCTTAATGCAATGCTACAACATGTAAAGGAGCATATCTGTTTCCCGTGCAAGAGCAAGAATCATGCAGGAATTTTATGCAATAACACACTTCCCTCAGGTTTTGAGGGCCATAGCTTGTACACACATAGAAATAAAAGTCCAACCCACTGAACAGGGGAAGGAGGTACAGTTACAGGAAAGGATACTACTCTGTAAACTGTCAGGGTGTCTGTAATGCCCATGGGATCATTTTCAATGTAATTTCAGGTAACCCCAGCAGTTTCCACAACTCACACATATGGCACTTCTGCAAGATATACATAATATTTGCCAGGGATGACTTTCCACAAGGCATCTAGTGGAGGGCAGAAGTTATATCCTGGAACTGTGGCTCATGACACCCATGAGAAACCTACAATATCCCACCCAGCAAGGATGCAAGGATGTCCATGGTCAGACTAGGAATATCATCATCATCATCATCATCATCATCAACCCCACTTTTTCCCATGTTTTACATGGAGATGGGGTGTCATGTTAACTGTCACCATCTCTGTTGCTTCAATGCCACACTCCTGCCTTCTTCAACACTCATGCCTGACTCTTGCAGATTATCTTTCAAACAATCCATCCATCTCTTTCTTGGATGCCCTTGTTTCCTCTTACCTTCTTCCTGTCTGTTCCACATCTTCTTCACCAGAATGTCTTCTGCTTTTCTGTATATGTTTCCAAACCACCATAATTTGTTCTCTTTGATCTTTTCTGCAATTGGACCTACCTTGGCTTCTGCTCTTATGTCCTCATTTCTTCGTCTGTCCCATAGTGTGCATCCTACCACTCTTCTTAGGCACTTAATTTCCATCACTTCTAGCTTCCTCATCTGCTCTGACTTTACTGCCCAGGTTTCTGTACCATACAGTGGTAATGGACGCTCCACTATTTTGTACACATTACTTTTCATCTTCTTTGGCATTCTTCTGTCATACACTACACCTGACACTCTATGTCAGTTGGCTACAACCCCTCTGATTTTAGCTTTGACCTCTTCAGTCAGACTTATCTTCTCCTCAACCACCCCTCCCAGATACTTGAAGCTATTAACCTGTTCTATTACTATGGTTCACAATGGCAGTTTAAGGTGTGAAACCTATATTCTCTGAAGTTGCCATCCATTGTACAACTGAGTTTACCTTTGATGCCCTTTTATGAGTTATGTGAGACCTGATTTTTGTTGCAGTGCTGGATCATCCTTACACTGGACATGTTGTGCTTTGGTGTATTTACAGGTGATACTTTATCTGGCACCATCTGATGTTGGAGGATCTGCGCCCTCTGATAATGATGGCTGGGATGAGAAGCCCAGTCATAGGTAGAGAGTGTGTGCTTGCCAGTGAGTGTGATGACTGCATCCCCAACACAGAGTGCAGGCACAGTCTCAATGCCTGCGAATACTCAGACTATCCAAACATCAGAGAGATGATAGGTTGATGGAGACAGCATTGAGTGGAAAAATGTGTGCTGGCTTCCATGTACAGAGATGTCTGAATCTGCCCCTAGAACTCATGAGCAGATAGGGCCATAAAAGTGGTTGGTAATGATGCTCACTGGAAACATGGTTACTGAGGTTGGTGTGTCAGTGGCTACTTGACATATGTGCAGGACCATAATGGGGGCACAAGCTAATCCTGCCGAAGCTATGGCAGAGATAGTGAAAGTGATCCAGGGTGTAGATGCTAACCTACAGATGTGTATATTCCTACATGTGGTTCCCTGGATAGACTGAATTACACACACAGGAATGTGCAATGTCTTCTTTGACTTGCCTGCCAGGGAAGTAGGGATGTCCTTAGTAAGGACCATCTGATATATTCACAGATGTTAACCAATGTCACTATGGATATGTGAGATCCTGCTCGCACATTGCTAGCTCTTTCATAGAAACATTTACTGTGGACATGTCTACTCTCTGGATATGCCCTCCTCATGATCATGGTAATTGTCATGCTTTCAAATTTCCTACCAGTGGTCAGTCAAGGTCATGCAGAACACTAGCTTCTAACCAGAATCATGGTATGTCCAGAGCAGTTCCTGGAAGACCCATACTCACACAGCCACATTTCCCAGCACATCACACACATCAGTTTTGACACTTCACATAGAAGCACTTTTTATTTTTATACTGCTCAGTATTCACAATCACACACTTTCTTGTGAAAGACATGCACTCCTGTACTCCTTTCCCCACCTATGCAAATGATGCTAACTGTGCCCAGACCATTTGTACACTGTTACTTGGGTTTCTTATGTCAGATGCATGGTATGGTCAGTCTACACATGGGTGAGCACAGCATGATGTTGGTTTTGTATGAGTCATTGTTACTGTAGTGTATTTGCTGAACTCCCATTTACTATGTTGTGAATGTATATACAATCTACTGCATTGTTGCTAGTGCCATTGCATACTGTGCTGCCTCTCTGTGACACAGTCACCCCATGCTGCTGGCTCCTCCAGATGAATCCAGACAGCAAAAATGCACCTCCAGTCACCCAGACACATGTGTAATAGTGATTCTGCTTTCTTATAGTGCATGTTCTATTTGATTGTGTGGATTTCATAAAGTTATCATAAACCAGGTGTCCAAGACACATCCAGCATCACTGACAAGATGTCCCTATAGGAAGTTACTCCTTGCAAACTGTTTGTATGGGTCACACTGTGTGGCCAGTACACACACACACACATACATACACACACACACACACACACACACACACACACACACACACACACACACACACACACACACACACACACACACACACACAGTAGGTGATGCCCTCTTCATTACAGATCCCCTGTCAGTTGATACAATGCTACCCCTTTCAGTTCAAGTGCCTCCCTCTCAGTTCCCAGGTGGTGCTTTATTTTAATGTGAGTACAGTCTATGCCCTCCAATATCTCAGAAAAATAAGCTATGACTTAGAAATTCCACATTGTGTCATCTCTCTCCTCTAAGGTAAAGGGAACACATATGCTCTCCCACATGTTGAAGCATGACATTGAGAAAACTATGGAGTATTCTCAAAGAAGAGGCCTGTGACACCCTCACTATGTTCATAATAAGTAGCTAATATACATAAAGCCACACATTACCTTGGTATCCACTGGGACAGGTACTCTACGGATCCTATAGCGCTGCAGATGAGGCCAACACATCTCCATAATCTGTTTGATGGTCCCCCTACCAACATAGTACTGGTCCACAAGTCAGTGTAATGGAGGTCAGAAAATGTTAATTGCATTCAGATGATCCAACACCTCTGGAAGTGATATCATGATCTAGTCAAAATTAAGTAAGTAATATATCTTGTTTAGATTATATTGTCTCCAGATAGATAGCTGAACTGTTCCTGTCTTCATTTATTTCTAACTGTAACCTCACCAATGCTACAGACAGGAATGTAGTCGGTGATTCTCATGTTTTACTGGCAGCCTCATTTTATTATCATATCCTTCATAGCACATTAAAATATATACACAGCAATGTATGAATTAAAGCTCATTTATGGCATCCATTTTGCTTGCTAGTTGTCATGTGAAAAGCAAGAGGCTCTAGCTCATTTTTAGTGATCATATGCAGAAAATTAAATTCTGTAACTACTAATGGTAGTGATGAATAAAATATTCATTAAAAACAGTTATTGCTTGCTTTATTTCAGCACTCTGTCCAATAAACTTACTGCGCCACCTCACTTGCATGCACACACTCTCTGTAAGTTCTTCTGCTTTGCTACATTTAGCTACATCCCACTACTTCAAGTAACTGCCACCTGGCAACAGCCAGAACCAGTGATTACTTTGAGAAATGGTTGGTCTCTTGGACATTCCAATTGGCACCTATAATACTGCTATTTTTCAGTATATAAACAGCAGGAGGAGATGTCACAACATAATCACATTATTCACAAGAGACAGTAGTCCAGGAAAAAAGACAAAAGTAACATTGATTACTGAAATTGCTATACCCAGTGATTAGAGTGTCTTATATATGGAGAGACACAACATAAACTGCCAGGATTTGAGGCAGAAATGAGAGCAATATGGAAGAAAGATACCCAGCTAGTTCCAACAATAGTAGAAGCAACAGGACTAACATAAAAGAATTTACAGTCATACTTAGATATGCTGCCAATAAATGTAACTTCATATGAACTGCAGAAGGAGTCAGTACTGGGCACACTGTGGGTGATGTGAAGAAAATTTTGGCAAACATCAAAGATTAAAACAATACTAATTTCATGATCTTTAATCATACCATGACTTAGGAAGAAGGTCCATTTCTATTATGGTGTTAGAAACCAAAAAGACTTAACAGCAAAAGGTTCTCTGGTTCGATTCTTGGCTGGGGTGCCTTCTGTGCGGAGTCTGCATGTCCTCCCTGTGGTTGCGTGGATTTCCTCTGGGTGCTCCAGTTTCCTCCCACATCCTAAAGACATGCTGTAGGTGGATTGGACACTCTAAATTGGCCCTATGTGTAAGTGTGTGCGTGTGTGCCTTCTGTGGAAGGTTGGGCACCAGGCTGGCAACTCGACACTGTAAAACTCCACTGCCAATCATGAGCAGACAGGTGATCCACTGTGGCAACCCCTAACTGGGAAGAAGCCGGAAGAAGATATATATATATATATATATATATATATATATATATATATATATATATATATATATATATATATATACACACACACACACACACACACACACACACACACACAAACACACATGGTTAGATGGTTTACTATTGGCATTCCGAATCCACTTCAGTCAACTGTTTAGAATGTTGACCCCAAAATGCTGAATCCAGAATGCTGAAAATTAAACCAAGGTGAAAATGAATACATTGACAACTGTGGTTCAATGTATTCGACACAGCAGGAGGTGATGTCAGTCACCCATGCTATGCACATTAACATACCATTACAATCTACAGTCAATGGTACATTAATGCTACTGTTTTGCAGGGCGGCTACACCCACCTGAACCCCCATGTAGAGGGGCTGCATGCCCCATTGCACAATTAAATATACCAACTCCAAGATCGCACTACAGTAAGGAGATGGGCTAATTCTCTGTTCCCACTGAACCGCAATCTCCCAGCACATCAAATCAGGAATGATTATGTGTAACATGTCACTCAATCATTCAAAAGTGATCACATTTGGTTTGATTCACTGCCTTTTGAAAACAGTGATTTGACATTGTGTCACTCGATACCCTGCACTTCGTAACTGTCATAGTAAACCTGGATAGATACATATGCTGAAAATGTTATTTCTGAGAAGAGTGTCAGCATCTGGTTGAGTGTGTGTGCGTGTGTTTGTGTGTGTGTGTGTGTGTGTGTGTGTGTGTGTGTGTGTGTGTGTGTGTGTGTGTCTATGAGCAAGTGTTTGTTGGTCAGTGTTATTGTAAAGGGTAGTAAACAGGAAAGATATATATTGTGCTTGGGTAGAGTGTATATGTGTGCACACTAGTATTTGTGGGTTACTATAAGTAAGTAGATAGTTTTTAGTGTTTTTGTGTGTGGTGGCATACATTCAGTGTGTTGTATCTGTCTTGTGCAGTGGTTCTGTTAGGTGAACAGTGTTTAGTATCCTAATGTGCAGAGTAGGGGTTCCGGATAGGAGTAGGCATAGCGTTAGGAATAGCACACATGAGTAGGGTGGTATAAGAGATCATTGCTGTTAAGGTGTGTGTTGTGCTGCCTGGTTCTGCATGAAATATTCTGAATGCTATATGTCCTGGGGATGTAACCTGAATTCTGCCTTTTGCACACTCTTAAAATGATCTGGCAGAATTAGCATATGCAGACTTTGATTTCTTCTATTTTTTTCTAGGTGACACCCTAAGAAGCTTTGGATGTTCATACTCTTGAAGTTTATCAATAGGTATACTGTCAAAATAGTTAACAGACACCCTGGTTATGCTCCTTAGACATTGGAAAGGCTGATGCCATTTATATGCTACCACTTCTGTTGACTGACCAGCTAAGCAAGAATCCAGGTATGGACACATTTGTGAATTTTTCAGTCCAGCATAGATCACAGACACAAAATCTTTTTGCTACCATGCCACTTGATAAGATGATTAGTGCTCTGAGCATTTTATGTAACCGAGCTTACCTGAGTGCACATTGTGACATGGTGGCTTCAGCTGTTTATCTCAACTCTTCTGTTCTGAACTCTCATCGCTAAGAAAGCACTGGATCAGCTTAATGAATTTTCTGAGTTTGGGCTGAAGGAGGAACTTTATAAGATCCTTGTCACCCACAATGTCATACACTATGTTATGTTATAATTTTGCTTTGTCTACGGTCATTCATACCAGCATGAACCTCTTTGGGATGGGGTGGCTGAAGCTATCTTGCATTAAATAACAACTTGGGAATAAAATCCTGACTATCTGTTTCCTTGGGTATGTAGTCTTTGGCAAGCACCAAGTCAAGCATCAGGCAAACTGAATACGTGCTGAATCATGACCTTAGGAGAAAGCAGGCCATTGCCTCATTGGGGGACCTTTATTATTCTTCTTTTGCTTATGTCCACCCATAGCTCATCCATACCTGGCCAAAGCACAGAAGATACCTCAGCAGCATACAAGGAAGACCCTGAAATATCATACAATCTTTACCTGCTAGTGCCAGCTAAGCTACCTGGGATTATATCTACACTGGCTACCCTTTTTGGCTACAGTATCAGACTGCCTATGGGAGTGTAATTCCCAGGATTGTCCTAGGTTGGAGAACCATAACAGTGGACTAGAGAGTTCCTGACATGTTCAATGTTATCCTCACTTGTTTGACAAAAGAAAGAGCTATATTGGATGATTGTTCCATTTTACTGGAGTTTTATGGATAGACCTAGACTCTATAGCTGTTGCAAGTTGTGTAGTATGTTGTGCTGTCAGACAAGGGAAGGTTTTCTTGTTTCCTTGTCACTAAGAGGACAGCTTTATTCTCTCTAGTTCTGGATCTCAGACACCTCTAGTCTCATATCTGCTATTTGCTTTTAGAATGATAATACTGCAGAAGATCATGTCTCTGCTTGCACCAAGAGCCTTTTTGCTATTGCTAGAACTCATGGATCACTTTTCATGATCAACATTTGATTCCACAGCAGAAAATCCTCCAGTCCAGTCCTGTTGGGAACCAATTCTAGTACAATGCATTGCTGTTTGAGTTTTCTTCAAGTCCAGTGTCTCTACCAGGGTACTAGAATGATGAGAAGTGCCTTACAGGCTAAGTGTTTGGATGACCATAGGCTACATATTTAGACCATAGACTGTCCATGGCCCGACATCCTTTTGAGTACTTCCATGGATGCAGGTCCTAGTGATAAACATAAAATGTATGACATCCTCTCTAAAATGTATGACATCCTGTCTGAAGCTGGATCAGAAGAAACCCTTTATTGAGGTGGAGTGGATGTTCTTAAGTGATTATTGTTTGATTCCTTATGCCCTTGATTTGGACCCTGTAAGTCATGGCCTTAGCCACCTTAGCTAGAATACTGTAAGTTCCAAGCTCAGAATCTGCTATCCTTCCTGGTTCCTATGGCTGCCGCAGTCTCTATGTTATTGCTTGCAGGCATGAGAGCATGAATGTTGAAATGGACTGTGAAATAGCTATGGCTTTAAAGCTGCCATGTGCCCAGTGAACCTTCATTTGGTGTCAAACCACTGTTTCTAAGCTCTGGAATATTGGATAATTATCACAAATCTTATTCCAAGTCTCTGTTTACTGTCGCTGAACCTCTGTTTTATTAATGGTCCCTTAACTTGTAGAAGGGCCACCCTAGACTGCCACCCAGTGTAAAAGTGAGGTCTTCCATGGAAAAAGAGGTCTACCTCAACTGGATAGAAGTGATGAAAGTCTTCTTTGCTCTGAGAGCCTTGGAGGTGGACCTGCTTCTTTAGGATCTCTTAAGTCAGAAAATAACTCAATTGTACAGTATTTAAACTAGTAAGATAGGACAATATCATAGCCCCTGTGCTGGGAAATGATTATTATCCGACACTGAACTATCAGTCATCACTGTCTTACCAGTGCATGCCTTACATGAGGTCAGCAAGCTGAGTAATAATCTGATCTAAGTCTCCAAATGTCTAATAGAATGCCACTGGCAGGCCATTCTTACTCAGTGTCTTCAAAAACTGTGTACTCTTTGCCATTTGGGCAACCAGGCCTACATCCTTTTATACTTTATGTAGTAGGCAATGGAAAGGTAGAGGTGGAAGAGTTCTGCATACTCTGACAATGGAGATTCCTCTGTGCATTCTCCCAAAACCCTTTGATTACACACTTTACAAAATAGTTCAGGCAAAAAATGCCAGCATCATTCTTGACATACTGTGTTGGCTGTGGAATCAACTTTTTAGGCTCTGTTGTCTGTAGTAGTGCAGAAAAACCCTCCTGGTGCTAGCCAAAGATGTCAGTGATGTTTGGGAGATCCAATCCCATCTCAGAATTCATCTCCTAAGGAAAACTGCCATAACCTGCCAGATTTACTAACAGGACTGTCTGAGGTGATAGAAGCTGCAAGGGAGCCATGCATTCGATAGTATTAAGCATTTATGTGGAAGTGATTCTTGGCCTATGCAGAGCAGTACCCTGTATCTTCACAATTTGTTAACTTGCAGCAGATCATGACTTACTTTCAGCACCCATATAACTTTGGCCTCCATTATTTGTCAGCCAGTGTGCAAGTGTCAGCCATATCTGCTCATCATTATCTTATGCCTGTGACATGAGGCCTCACAACATTCCTAGGCAGTTCATTACTTCCCCAATAGCTCTCAACCTGTTGGGCATTATTGCTTGCTTACTGCATGCATTTACCAACCTGTGGTATGTGTGGAATCATGCTCTGCAGATCTTTCTTCACTAGAAGTTCATTGGCGTTTCCCTGCTAAACTATATATATATATATATATATATATATATATATATATATATATATATATATATATATATATATATATATAGATAGATAGATATACACACATATATATGTAAAATAGTATGTAAGCAGTTCCTGAAGTATAAATGTTTCTTAATTGCAGAACTGTTATTCTTGTTGGGCAGCACTTATACCGTGGCCTAACCACATTGCTGTTGAGTAGTAACATAGCTCTCAGCAGTTGACATTTTTATTGTTTATGTTGTGCATTGGATTGCATATTATGTCTCTGAATCACAACATAAAACTTCTTACATACTTACAGTCTGTTACAAACAATGCATTTTTTGGATGTCAAAGCAGTTTAATGTATTTATTTTTTATTATTATTCATTCATTCATTTAGTCATTGATTTTCTCATTTATTTATTTACTGATTTATTTTTTGGAAGATGGCCTAGCAATCAATACAGGTTAGTATGTTCTTGTATTATTAAATAATGTGGTTATGCTGGTATCAGAGACAGAAAACTTAGCATTAATTTAAAGATACTGGATTTTTGCAAAAAGACACTGCAAAGAAATACAAGCACTACATATTCTAAAATGCCACGGTGGAGCAGGTGCACTGAAGAAAGTAATAAGATGTTGAGGTTCATTACAAAGCCCTTAAATATTTTATTGTTGGCATTTACTCTACTAGCTATTTGCTCTGTCAGATGAGGCGGTTACTAGTCTCAAGGCATCTGGCATTATTTTCTGCAAATGAAAGTAAAATAAACTATAATGTATCCCTTCATGGTTGCCTTTTTACTGAAACCACAGTAGCTATGAGGACTTTGCTCTGTTATGGTTTGAAGAAATAATTTTAAGTACTTGACACAAATAAATATTTCTGTAACATAATGACCAAGCAATAACAGACTATTCTTAAAGTGCTTGTAAGCTATTGAATAATGAAAATGTATAGAATGAAAGTATATATATCATTGTAATTTACATAATATGAGCAATTTTAGAGGTATAATTATACAACGAGGAAAATATTAATTAATCTTTGGGGTAATTAAACTGCAGAAAAAAATACCACTTAAGCTTTTGAAATGCAGTGACTGAAACACTTGCAGCACTGCACTGCTATCTGAATGCAAATTCCCAGGAATTCAAGAACTCCATGTAGGCTTTGTGTACGTATTAGCAAAATGAGCAGCAGCAGCAATCACATATTCATGCTGCTCATAGTGCCTAACATGAATACATCAAGGTTTTCTGTCCAGCTACAGGGCAGAGCAGCACAAGCACAGGAATATGAAGTATTCTAGTTTGCCTTTGAGCAAACCTTCTCCATAAAATCACGCAGATAGCCACAATGACTACCCAGGGTTAAAATACTGCAATAATACCAGTGATAACACCGTAAAGAAAAGTGCACTGAGTGCAATGTACAATAAAACAAGTCTTTCCAGGATGGAATAACAGAAGGGGAGGGTAAACGGCAAGGGCAACTACAAGGAAAGCTACACTGGGCAGCGAAAGTGTGCTAATGAAAATGTGCACAGACATGAATAATAGTGTTAGAAAAAAATGCATCTCTCATGATTATTCTACACAAAATGCATATTAACTTACAATTTCTTCACAAATATGTTTGATGAATTATTTAATATTTGTTCATGTTAAAAATGATATGTAGTACAGATGCATGGTTATGCAAACCACAAAGACTTATTGTAGTTCTAAGTGTTTCACAACTGCATTCTAATATTAAGGTGTAAAGTGTATTAACAGATGACTGAAGGTAAAGAAAGTGCTGAAGGAGTTAAGGGATGTATACTATGGTCTACAGGGTCTGGAATGCTCAGGAAGGGAGGAAAGTACACAATGTGAAAGAGATTTTGTTTCATGTAAGCTCTGATCTTCCCGTGCTGGGATGGGTAGTTACAAGGAATGTTGGAGAGTTATTGGTACTGAAATATACAAAGTCAGAAAACAAGACTGATTAACAAGCCAGATGGCTTGTGTTTTTCTAAAACATTATTGGTACTAAAAACCTGATTGTTAAGTGTTCACGTGCAGCACTAAGTGAGAAGCCTGAGAGTTTGCAGAGACCCTATTTGTCAATGTCAGTATTCTGCATGCATGATACTGATAAGAAAAGGAAATAAAAACTGTGTATTTTTGATGCTTGGAAAGACTGATTTTTAAACTATGAAGGTAGTCTCCCAGCACTGACATATGTGAATTTAAATAAAAAGAAAATGTTTTGCACATCCTGAAGAGTTATTTTTGACTTAAGACTAAAAGGTAATTAATGTTATTTATGTATATTTTAAACAGCACTTTAACAATAGGAATGAATACAGAGGAAGATGGCATGGTAAATATGGCACTGTCCAATGTACACTTAAAAGGCAAGTCAGTAGCATAACTTTAAAGACATAAGTAGATAGCACAGTACATAATGCTGTGTACACCCCCTGTGCTAGTATACTATGATATCAATACACATGATAGTATATATGTGATGGGCACACAAGGTTACATCTCAACGGAGGTGAATGTTTGTGACATAAACATAGTGACATGCTCACTGGAGAGGATATTTAGCAAGGACAGTGTATACAATAAGGGATCTGTTCATGATCTGAAAAATGACTTATTTAAATATGACTGACATATCACCATAGCTGTCAACTAGACAGGGACATATAGCAACAGACTTCTGAACAAACATAGACAGAAGCAGGCACAATCATGGACAGTTTTAAAATATTATGACCATTAGCCTGCGGCATTGACAGATTATGTAATTGCAATGTATTAAAGATGTTCTACAGTAACAGATGTGTACAACTGTAATGATTATCCATATTCTGAAAGTGGAATTCACCACCCCTTCCCCAGAAAGGACCAGATTTTGTAGGGTTTAAGAGAAGTTAAGAGTGACAGTGTTAACCTAAGAGTTGAAATCAGGGTCAATCCTGGCCAGCTGAGAGGTCTGAATGACACATAAGTCACACTCCCCACTGGGAAGAAACAAATCAATGCCATCAATGTCGTCAATGAGCTGTGTACTTACAGGGTGCAATACAGAAAAATGGTTTACCTTTATTTGCCAGAATGTCATGCCCTAGAGTAATTGCATGCTCGACATACTTCTGCAAAATGTTGAAATGAAGTATGGTATGCCAGACATAAAAAGCAAACCTCAAAACTCCCTATCCCTCTGTCCCTAGGAACAAGCATTAACATGGACCCAGAAGGGGTCGAGATTAGTGAATCAGGAATGTCAATGTTCAACCTCAAAACTCCCTATCCCTCTGTACCTAGGAACAAGTATTAACATGGGTCCAGAAGGGGTCGAGATTAGTGAATCAGGAATGTCAATGTTCAACATTCCTGCTGTTTGGGATGTAGGACATCATGC
The DNA here is from genome assembly GCF_019279795.1 of Protopterus annectens. NCBI lineage: Eukaryota > Metazoa > Chordata > Ceratodontiformes > Protopteridae > Protopterus > Protopterus annectens. The sequence goes on from NC_056732.1 coordinate 955,278,769, forward strand.
AGGTGGACTCAAATGCATGCCATTCTGGCAAATGAAGGTAAACCCAGAAAGACGTATCACACAAGCATCTTGTAGAACACCTTGAAGGGAAGTCTGCACTGTCAAATCCTAATGGGTATGCATCACAGAGAAGGGTTCTGTATGACTAATCATATGTTTGGGAGCTCACTGTGCCAAATGTGATGCACTTGACTAAAGTATCCCTGGCTGACATGGACATTGACCATACAGATAATAACACTTACAAACAACACACTATTAGTAATAGATATTGTCTGCATCATCTGCAATTGACATGTGAATTAAGAAGTGATCCATTATAATGGATGTTACAACAGTATGTGAGACTGATGGCAATGCATCAGCTATGTTCATATGCATAAAAAGTACAGCAGTGCAAAGTTTAGTGTCAATGACTGAGGAAGCTGTCACTGTAATATTGTACACATACCAAACAATACATGGACACTCTCTATGAGTACATGTCAAACCTCAACATATGCCACATGATCACTGTCCCCCTGACATTACCAGTGAAAATTTTATATGGTGATAAAATCCTGACATACATATATATGTGTTTATGTAAACTATCAAGTGGTAATATTGATGTAACATAGTGGTACATCCATGAAGCAGTACAGTCACACTATAGCTATACCTATGCTACAATTGGACTTCAGGCTGTACATCACCTCCAAATAAAACCTTGGGTATGACTCACATGTGACACAGAGTAACTGTTACAGTCCTACAACTCTACTTATTTCACATCATTAAATCACTTGTACATCATATACCTACATGATAATCAGAGGAAATATGTGTGTGAAGGAGCTGACACCATACATGGACACATTACAACTGAGGTGGATACAGTTCATGCAGAACAGTTAATGACTCAATTGCTGACAGTCACACAGTGCTGCTGGGGAGCACCTGTATAACCTTTATGAATAGCAACACAATAGTGCATGTAATGAATTCCCCAAGGTTGCATGTGAATCTCAAAATGTCATATGTTGGGGGGTGTCGCCAAGATGCCAGTCTGATAGCAGCAGAAATCCATAGCTCTACTTAGATTTTAATATCCTGACAGGAAATATACTTTAATTTTTAGAAAAATCTAACTAAAAGTATACTAAAAGTTAGATTAACATAGACTCTTTATTATTTTCTAAAAATTAATACATAGCCAAAAGATTTTCTTAATTATTCCTGTCAAGAAGTTTTCTACTGGAGATCTCAAGATGAGCAATTCGAAGATCCCACACCAGGAGAGTGCAGTGAAGAAAGAACTACATCTTATAATAACAAACATCCAAGAACTGTCACTAAAATGGACACATTCAAAAACAAAATGGATACTATCAAACAAGAATGCAGTGAACAACTGGAACTTCTAAATGGAATAGTAAAAAAACAATCTGAACAGATTCTTGCCTTAGAGGAAACTGTAACTGACCTAGATACTAGAGTGACAGAAAATTAACATCACAATGAATTTCTTCTGAAACAAAACACCAGGCTGATTGAAAAACTGGAAGGCCTTGAAAATAGATCTAGGGGGAATAATATATGAATATATGGAATTCCTGAAAAAGAAAAGGGTACTAACATGATTCAATTTCTCAATAAGTGGTTTTCATCAGCACTAAACATGCCTGAATCCCTCTCTTTTGGAATTGAGAGGGCTCATCAGTCCCTGGCAAATCCAGCTTCATCTCTGAGTTCATCTAACCCCAGGTCTATAATAGTTAAATTTCTATTCTTGGAAGACAGGGACTTAGTGCTGAAATCAGCTTGGACTAATTCCCCTATCAAGGTGGGTGAAAAAGTTATTCATTTTGACAATGACTACACCTCTACAGTCATATCCAGAAGAAAGGAGTGTGTTTCTCTATTTAAGTCCTTGAGAAAAGCAAATATTAAAGCTGAAACTCTTTTTCCTGCAAGAATAAAAATAACCTTGACAGGAGTGAAGATCTTTGATTTCCTACAAGAAGCAGTAGAATTTATCCAAAAGAAGAAAATACTGTTGGTAATAGAAGAAATGGAATGGTCATCCCAGAGTCTGAAGAGACAGGCAACAAAAAATGGATGGTCTGTGAAGGAAGAAGCAAACAAAACTAAGAAACAAAAGGACAAATGAATAAATTCCTTCTAAATTTAAATACTTTGTTTTATGAATCATAATATATTTGATTCTCGAATGCTGCTGTAAAGTAATGTGAATAATTTTTATTATTAACTTTCTCTTTTCCTTTCTATATCTACTTCTTCTAATTACACATAGTACTAAGTATTTAAATAACATTCTCTCTTTCTCTCTTCTTTTTTCCTATTCTTTTTTGTTACCAATGTTCCTTTTCTCTCTTTTCCCCATTATAAGTACTTTACATACCTTTCCCTTTTAAATAACAAATACAAATGATGTATGTCTTCTACTTCTTCAGTAAAAGTATAATTTGACTTAATACCATAGTGCATTTTTTCTAGTGGTTCAGTGGTGGCTTAATAAGGTGTTCCTGATTAGTGTTTCTAACTAGATGTTTTAGAATCTTTGTTTAGTTACATTTAAACATTAATACAGTACATTAATGGTGTTTTGTAGATAACTAAATATAATATATATATATATATATATATATATATATATATATATATATATACGAGGTTCCTTTTTTTCTCTCTCTCTCTCTCCCTCTGGCCTGGTTAACTGGTTGGTAAATGATTGAAATGTTATAATATGATTTCTGATGTAAGGCAGCTGTTGTTACTTCTAAATAGCTGTTTGTATATGAAAGGGTTAATTTTTTCATGATGTTGATGTTTTGTGAGGAAACTGGTGGTCTGTGACTGGTCTCCTGAAGATTCATGACATACACTGACAAATCAACTTGAGTGGTTTTGTTTTTTTTTTTTTTTTTTTTTTTGCTTTCTGTAAATTCTAAAAGCTTCAAGATTTGAATTCCTCACTAAAAATGCTTTTTTCTTCATTAGAGACAACTTCTGTTATGCATGAGCCTATTTAGATAATTTTTAACAGGTTTATAAAGCTGCAGCTTGAGGAAACAACAGTGATGACATCATTTGACCTTTTGAACTTGTTAAATGGTTGTACTTAGAATTCTTTTCTCTTGAAATTTTGTTATCATTCACTAGATACTTTAAATGGTAAAATATTAGTTCTGATAAAAGTGTTTAACTCCTTTGAAAATGCCTATGTTCTCCTACAGATGCATACATTCTGCAGATTTAATGACACTATTAGTAATTAAATGACATCAAGTGAACTATGAGCTACATTAGAAAACTCATTATGCATTTTAACATTAGACTTATGTTATATAACTAAAACTTCAGTAACTAAACAGAGGGTTGTGAGGACCCCTTCTCTCTCTCTCTCTCTCTCTCTCTCTCCCCCCTTCCTGATGAAAAATGTCAACATAGATATTAATACATATGAGTAATATGTGAATAATCACAATATATAACAGTTATGTTGTAATAAGTGCTTTATATATATATATATATATATATATATATATATATATATATATATATATATTTTTTTTTTTTCCAACATATCCTTACATGAAAAATGTTAGATAGATGACTACAAAATGGTTAAATTATCTGATGTTTCTTGAAAAGTCTTGGAAATAATGACAATCTTCTTAACCTTCAGCTTCTAATGTTTATACATACTATCTGATGTGTATTTCTGACATATCTATGTATTACATGTACTATTATCATATGTGGCATATTCATATAGCTTCAGATATATTGAACACTCTCATTCTAATGTATATTTCATGGATTCATATTTCTTTAGCTGCTTTCATAATGCTTTTCTTTTTTGTTTTTATGCTATATTTTAAGCAGAAATGGATATTGTATGTAGTTTGGTATTGGAGAGGTGATGGATGGATGGTTTAGTTAAGTTTTTAACTAAACCAGAAACTTTATGTTTCATGTATTTGTAAATAGTTTTGGGTTTTTGAAAGTAGTGCTTAATACACGTTATGCATCCATGATAAGTTAGTTTTCAGTAGATTTCAAGTCAACATACACATTACTGTCAATGGCTTATAAATGTTTATCATTAAATATTAATGGTTTGAACAATAATGTCAAAAGAGCTGGTTTCTTAAATATATCAAAATGCATAAAGCCCAGATCATCTTTTTACAGGAAAACCATCTATTAAAAAAAAATCTATAAAATAGTTTTGGGTTTTTGAAAGCAGTGCTACTCGATACTCATTAGACCCATTATAGAGTACAATTCCCCGTTTGGAATGTACCTCACAAGACATCTGCAAAAGCTGGAAAGGCCACAGAAGTACCTCAAAAAGAGGATTACTGGCCACAAACAAATGCCCTACACTGACCACCTCAAAACGCTCCAGCTTTACTCCATAGCATATCACTTACTCCGAGGTGATCTCTGCCTAACATATAAAGCTATGTCAACCCCAGAGCTGTTGGACATGCTACACCTAAAGAAATCCCAATCCCTCCGAGCTACACACTCTAGGGACCTAAACCTTGTCACCACAATAAACAGGACATGCTGGAGGGATAGATTCCTGTCCCAGAGACTTCCTATACTCTGGAGCAAGCTACCCATCTATGTCAAGCAAAGTTCTTCATTAGCACTCTTCAAGAAAAATCTTGATGAGTGGATGGGAAATAGGAAATACACCCCAGGGATCACTTCTGTGTCTCTGCTTGACAGTGGCACAGGACTTAAGCCGTGGAACCTTGTTGGCTAGGCTTACGTAGGCCCTTGGGCTGATAGCCTAGTACCTACCTATGAACCTATGAACCTAAATTACTCATTCAATGGCTATACCATTCGGGCTAATTCATGTTTTAAGACTAAGAGAAGGGGCACTCTTATCCTATGGAACAATACTTATATTATGACAAGAATTATAGATACAATTTCAGATAAAGATAGGATGCTAAGCATTGTTATATTGGAAATCAGTAGGAAGTATTATACTTTGATTAATACATACTGGATAACAGGACTGAATACTAAATATGCTGAGAAATATCTGGACCTGATTACTTCAAATGCAAAAGGAGAAATTATAGCAGCAGGTGATTTTAACTGCCTATTATCAGGCAATGATACTTCTAAAAATGGTAAAATAAAATTAACATCTCAAGCTAAGAAGTTAAATGACTTTACAAACCAGATGAACCTTAAAGATATACATGGTCTAAGAGAACATTATTCCTTATTCTATACTCACTCTTCATATCAGTTTGGTACACAAACAAACATTGATAAGGTCTTTATATCAAATAATATATACTCTAAAATAAGTGACGTATCTATAATGACTTGTCCACTTGCAGACCATAATGCTATAAACCTTACATTAACTACACATACAGATGATTTAAGATTTCTGCATAGAATTCCTGCTTATATAACTAAGTTAAATTACTTTAGGGAATGGATAATGAAAGAAATGGACATGTTTATGGAAACAAATGATAATGGTGAAGTGACTGATACTATACTATGGGACACCTTTAAAGTTTATATATATGGTAGAATACAATTTTGGTACCTTAAAAAAAGGAGAGAGTAGGACAAAGAACTTTTAGACTTACAAAAATACATAGACAAGTTAAAAATAGATGCAAAACCAAATAACAAAGTAGCACATAATGAAATTACTAAGTTAAATCAAAAATACTTAGAAGTTCTGAATGATAAGGTAGTCATATACCTGGAAAAAATTGAAATTATAATCTTATGCTGTAAATCCTAAATATCTACATAAAATAATGATAAGATCCAAAACAAGAAACAATCAAAATCTTATTAATGAGATTAAATATAAAAGTGATGGTTCAGTTGAGGGTACATCTAACTTAACGGGCATGTTAGAAGTGTTCAAAAACTACTATAAAGATATAAATAATAACACACCACTTTTGGAGACAGATAATGTAATACATATTTTATTCAAAAAATATATAAATATTAAGGTATCAATGCAACAAAATAACATATTAAATAAACAAATAACACTAACAGAAGTGAAAGAGCAAATAAAAAAAGATAATAAAGCTCCAGGACTGGATGGAATAATTCCTGAATTATATAAGATTTTTCTTTAATATATAATAAAGCAAATGATAAGTGCCTTTATTATGGTTAAGCAAAAATGCATAACACCCCATCATGGAAATAATTATCTCCCCATATTATAACAAGGTAAAGACCCCAAATCTTGTGATTCATATAGGCCAATGCCATTACTAAACACTGATTATAAAATTTTCATGACAATATTAGCTAATAGGATAAAGATCAGACAGGGTTCATTCTTCATTGAAAACAGCAATATAACATTATTAAATTACAATCATTAATAAACATAGCATGGAAATCCAAAACAACAACTAACTATTATCATCCTAGACATGGAAAAGGCTTTTGATTCTAGTAGTTGGTCTTATCTACAAAGAATTCTGATTGGTTTTGAATTCTCCTCAGATTTTGTCAACTTATTTATAGTGGGGCACAAGCTTATATGAAAATTGGATCATGTCTATCCTCACCACTAGAAATCCTCAAAGGAACTAGACAAGGTTGTCCTTTGTCACCATTATTGTTTGCTCTTTCAATGGAACCTTTTGCTACATATATCAGAAACAAGCAAAAAAGGCTTTCTAATTAATAAGGACTATTGTCCTAAGATACAATTATTTGCTGATGATATGTTGTTAATGTTGGGTGATATTGATGGTTCTTTGCATGATGTTATAAATACCTTAAGCAAGCTTGAAAGAATTTCAGGGCTTAAATTTAATCATAATAAATCCAAAACATTACTAATTAAAAAGATCAACAAAAACCTAACAGTGAATAGCCTGTTTACTTGGGAGAATGATGTATTAGAATATTTGGATGTCAGTATAAAGAGTACATGGAAAGAGTCTGTTAAACTAAACTACTATAATTTAATAACCACCATTAGTGAACTAATCAAAAAAATGGAATAAAATGTTCTTCACAATGGAGGATAGGCTCTCTTTAATTAAAATGATAATTTTACCTAAAATTTTGTTTTATATACAGTCATTGATACTACCCCTCCCAAAAACTTATTTAAAAAATTAGATCCCACGCCACTTACATTTTTATGGTTCCCGTTAAAAACTAAGATTACATATAAATGGCACATTAGAGCTTTGATCAGTAATTGGATACCATTCCCTAGCATAGATCTTTATTCCAAATCAGTTATAATTAATGTAATGTTACACTGTATCCCACCTACCTAAATATCTGTCTGGAAAACAGTACACGAGATTCATATAACTGATGTCAGAACTATCGAAAATAAATTTAAGGAACAATATGGAATAAGTAGAGTTCATTAGCTTTTACGTGAATTTTTGTTTATTTAATAAGAAGTTCAATCATTTTTCTTATGGCATTAATCAAATATTTAATAACTTTAAAAATATAATTTATATAATAATATAATAAACCTGTTTATTTGCATCTCTATACATTCCCCTTCATTGCTAATGTATCTCCCTACTCTAATCTGTGCACAGACTGGTTACTAATCAGCAAGTGAATGTGAAGACACACTCCCAACCTTAATAAACTTTGCTGTCTCTTCTATCCTTCACTTTACAGTTAGTTTGAATGATTACTTACCCCCTCTGAGGCCTTCACTGATTTCAACTGATTGCCTCTCTGGTTTCTTTGCATTCCATCTGGTTTACATCCCTTGTGCTATCTCCCTCCTCCAATACAAAGTCTATATTAGAATCCTGCTGAGCATGGAGCCATCTTTAAATTTCTAGTCTCCCACCAGGACACAAGTGCTCTTCAGCAATTACATTCTACTTGCCGGTAAGCTATTAGACCTCAGGAATTTGTTTAAAGTGTTCAGATTTGTAAAGTAATACTTACTTTTTTCTCTTGTCTTGGTTGGCTCTGCCCCGCTCTGTTCGCCCTTGCTAATGCTCGGGCTCTCTCTGCTCCCCTATCCTGCCCCCTATTTCCTCCCGCCCCCACTACCTCTACATTTATATTAATCACAGCCACACCCAAAGCTCACCTTCACATCACCTCCACCAATCACAGCTCCTCAAGTCATATCACATTATACCACACAAACTTACTCCACACAAAATACTCCCAATCACTCTCATTCCCACTAGGCATTTTTTACATCACTCACACTACCTCCCCATCCACATACAGTGCAACCCTATAATTCCTATTCAGACCCCCCACCTAGAAACAACTTAAACTTTATAACCATGACTATCACACAACTAAGTCTAGTCTGTCTTCTCATAATTCTTTACAACACCACAAGTTATCACTCTAACAATATCCCTAAACTTAGTAGCACAACACTACATTATGCACTCTTGTATACAGACACCACACATTATAATAATATCTGCCCACAGTTATTCAAGAACTACATAACGGACCAATTCAGAACTAAACACATATGCTCTCATTCCTACTCCAAAAAAACACAATACTTTCTCACACTCCTCACCAAACTCCAACATCTGTATAACCATTTTAACTCCAGGCTCACCATAAGTGGGGATATCCACCCCAACCCAAGCCCAAATCCATCCTGTCCAACACAAACTGCTCCAACACAAATGTCAGAACATAACACTCCCACTTTCTTTATCCCTGGGCAAATCAAGAACAGCAGCAAAACCAACCATCTTTTAATGCTAAATATTAATATTAGAAGTATCAAAAATAAAATACCTGGACTCCAGGTCAAAATAGCACACTACTCCCCAGACATAGTTGCTTTAACAGAAACCTGGCTAAATAAAAACATAGCTAACTCAGAAGTTCTCCCTATCTGCTACAATATCATTAGACAAGATAGACCACTTCATAAAGGGGGTGGAACTGCCTTACTGTACAAGTCCAACTTAACTGTCCATCAATTACCATACTCCTACCCCTCCCCCAATAATTGGGACATACTTATCTCACAACTTCAGCTTCATCCTAAAAGAGTCATCACCACAATTGTGATCTATATTCCACCTGGTAATACACCTGCTAGCGTTGAAGACTTCTTATCCTGGTGTTCTTCCACATACTCACAAGAAACCCTTATTCTGGGGGACTTCAACCTAGATTGGTTCACCTGTATATCAGAACCACCAAGTAATCTAATAAATCTCCATGGCTATCAGCAGCTATTCCAATTTCCAACTAGATGTGATAGGAAATCTAAAAGTGAATCCATCTTTGACTGGGTCCTAACAACCCCACATTGTACCCTCACACAGGCAGTCTCCCAGACACCTTAAGTGACCACAACATAATATACTTTATACGTAGTAGAACACGTATATGCAAAACCACTAACTATATATCCACTAGAAACACAAAAAAATTCCCTCCTGAGGTCCTCAAAACTTTACTCTGTAACTGTGACTGGACCCCCCTAAAAACCCTCCCACTTGACCAGGCTGTAGCATATTTCAACAAAACATTTCTACAACACCTAGACACTGTCGCTCCATTGCACAAAATCAAGGTTAGAACCTCTACAAACCCCTGGCTCAGTAAAGAAACCAAACAAATCCTCAAGTCCAGAGACACTGCCTGGCTTTACTATCAAAAAACAAAGAAACACAAAGCCTAACTAAGTACCAAGAACTGCGCAACCATGCAAAAAAATGCATTAGGCTGGACAAAAAATCCTACTACACAACATTACAAACTAAATACCAACACAACCCACAAACATTTTGGAAAAATGTAAACCAGCTACTAAAATCCACCCAAAAGGCTACCCCCAAACCAACCACCCCTGACACTAAAGTTCCCATCGAAACACAATTCAGCTCCCACTTTGTGAACTCAATTCTATCCTTAGTATCACAGGACAGTTCCTTCCTCACTATCCCCCCAACACAAATAACACTAATACAGGCTTTACCCTCAAAACAGTTTCCACCACTTCAGTCAAAAGCATGCTCTCCAAACTAAAAACCTCTTCAACAGCAGCCGACCTACTTCCCAGCTATTTCTTGAAACTCACAGCAGATGATATTGCTATCCCAGTCTCCACTCTCATAAACAGATCAATTGTTGAAAACTATGTGCCCAAACTCTGAAAAATATCTTATGTTACATCCATACATAAAGGCAGGACCTCCACTGAACTTAATAACTACAGACCCATTGCTTTACTCTCCCCCCCTGGCCAAAATCCTAGAAAAATGCATCCATACCCAGATGCTAAACTATCTCCTAGACAGCAACATCCTGTCACCTACTCAGCATGGTTTTAGACCTGCCCATAGTACCACTACAGCCCTCTTCTGCTTCACAGACACAGTAAACCATCTCAAAAATGAAGGCCTACAAGTGTCAACTCTTTTTCTTTGGATATGTCCAAAGCATTTGACACAGCCTCACACCAAATCCTGCTAAACAAACTAAACCAATATCATCTATCAAATTCCACTCTTACCTGATTCTGAAGCTACTTAACTGACAGGTACCAAGCTGTGAAATGGGAAAATTCTCTCTCTCCTCAGCTGCCCATAACTATAGGAGTCCCACAGGGTTCTATCTTAGGACCACTACTATTCACAGTCTTCACAAATGACCTCCATACCTCCACACAGCATGCATCTATAATTCAATATGCAGATGACACTACCTTAATCTGTGCTGCACAAAACATTCCCACACTCCTGCAAACAACGCAACTATCATTCTCTGATGTTGAAAACTACCTTACCAAAGCCCAACTTATCCTCAATCCAAAGAAAACTCAGCTTATGATTATAACCAGTTCTAACAAAAACACTAACAGTCAATTCACTATCTACTCTACAAATGCTACTCCAATTGCTCCAGTGGCACAGGCTAAGCTATTGGGAATAACCATAGACTCCCACCTAAAATTTGATAGTCATCTCAACTTAACTATTAAAAAAGTACATGCCAAACTGGGGTCACTCTACCGTATCAAACCATTTCTTACCAACAACACAAGATCAGACATTGCTCGCTCCCAACTTCTATCCACCCTACTCTATGCATCTCCAATTCTGACTAATCTCAACAAAACTGAACTAAGCAAAATGGAAGCCTGCTATAACAGAATTGCCCGCTTTGCTGCAAATTGCTCATCTAGAACAAATCACTGTACTGTTTTGAGACAGCTCCACTGGCTTGAACTGCCCAACCTCCTAACCTACAATGAGCTCTGCCTCTGTCATTCTATCTATTACCTCCCCAATAAGTGTCCTGCCCTCAAAAACCTAGTACAACATCACTCAGCCAAAAGGCCTCTTAGATCATCAAGCAAACTACTACTAGAAGTCACCAACAGCTACAATAGCTTTGGAGATGCACTATATAGTAGTTCAGTGGCTAAAAAATGGAACTCTGTCCCCACTAGCATTCAAAACACATCATCCAAAGCCTCCTTTAAAGACCTCATCAGGCAACATCTCAAGCAAAGTTGGCAGTGCCATGATTGCTCCCCAGGCTAGTGAAAGCGGATAACATATACATACTAAATCTAGAGCACTTGGTAATAGTTTTCAATCTTACTCACAAACACTGGCTAATCAACAATGTACGTACTGTACCTGTGTACTATGTATGTATTCTACCTATGTTCCAAATTTCAGCTGTACACCACAAATCTATTAATTACCTTTATTTTTAAAATTGATATTTTTTGTTTGTTCTCTCCACTGTAACTGTTTATGTGCCACATACCACTGTAAAAACATGTCTCTTGTAATTTGTGTGTATACTGATCATGTCTAAATAACTAAATGTGTCTGTAATTTATCTTTGTGGAGCTTTTCTCCCCAGGCCTATGCTGAAAAAGGGCCTTTTCGGCTCAGTCAGACACCCCCCAGTTAACAAATGTAAAATAAAATAAATAAATAAATAAATAATTGATTGTAATTACAACCTTAAACCATTTCTATTTCTTATATTCCCTATAGCATACTTCCCTGATTGCCTAGATTCTTTCAACATCAATGCGATGCAAAAATTAAAGGAAAATAACTTGATATTCTGACATCAGTTTATTGAAAATAAGAGTATTAAACCTCTAAACTTGCTTTTATGTAGTTTTGATAATAGTCAAGACAGCTGTTTTTTATACACTCATTATGGCAGTTTATAGAAAGCAAAATGAGAGTATCCATCAACCTAGAGACATAATCTATACCTAGCTTAATCCAACTTTTTATTAGGGGTCTTGAAAAGACAGATAATCAAAAATCAAGTATCTCACCTATCTAAAGTTACTAAGAGAAGACACTCTAAAGTTTGACTCAGATTTTTGGAATTACTATGTAAAGATTAATGGAGAACAAATATCTGATGAATCCAAAAAATTGGTTTTGAATTCTATGTATGGCACCTCTTCTTCATTATATTGGAGACTCAATACATGGAAATTTATGAATAGGAGTTCCTATATTCCAAATAAAATAAATCTTATACTCAAAAACAGTGAAAGTAAATTTTGGAAATATGATGAATTAATAGAGGCCAACTGGGTTCACATGTTCATTGACTGTAGAGATATTGTTCAATACTGGAAAGACTTCAGATATTTTATAAATGCTTTATAATCTGATAACTGTCATATTTCTACCTCACTAATCCTATTCAATGTTCCTGTACCTAATGTGATACCGAAATCTCAGATTCAGTTATGCTGGCCAATTCTTGCAATTGCCAGAAAAGTTATTACTTTGAAATGGAAAAGTAAACAAGATTTGATGTTTAAAGATTTTATTAATTTAGCAAAAGTTGTTTCTAATAAAGAACTGCAAACTATGTGTTACAGAACTCATAACATTACTCATAAAACAATAGCATGGCAAAAACTGGAAAACACAAACCACACAGGAACAGAATGGATCCAGGAACAGAAAACAGCAACACTGTAGTAAATATCCAAAGAATTTATTTGTCCACAAGAACAGAGATTAAGCACTTTCGTATATGTACTTCATCAGAATCACAACACTAAACACATCCAGCACTCTTAAATACCCCACCCTTAAAACCCTAGCCAATGAAAATAACAAATACATTAACCCATACTATGATTGTTAAAAAAAGTGATGTGAAATATGACACAGCAAACACTAGAGCCTCACAATGCATTTAAAAATTTGATGTTAATAATGTAAATTAATAAATTTATATAAAAACTAATTCAAATGCATAAAATTCATAAAATGATTTTCATAAAAGTAAACAAATAACATATATACATATTAAAACAGGTTGATAGCTTAAGAAATATATGTGGAATCATACCACATATGATTTCAACTTTAAAATGCTAGCTATAGAGGTACTTTCTTTCAAATCCAGGGGGGAAGTAGCATTGAGCCTCAGTTGCCACCTCAGCTCCTTGGCTTCTAAAAGAGCTTCCCAGGGTGCCACCCTGAGGTCCCTTTGTAAATGTTCCAGAACAAATAAGCTGAAGCTGTGGTCCTTATGCTCACTAATGTGCTTGACCAATGCATTTTTATATTCCCCTTCCTGATGTCCAATCCATGCTCATTCATACGCTCCTTGCATTATCTCTTAGTTTTCCCCACATAGAAACATTCACATGTTGAGCATCTGGTGACATATTTATCCCCCACTGAGTTAAAATTACTGTGAATCCTTGAAAAAATGTTAAAATGATTCACTGTGACACAATCTCCTTCAAAGACCATTTTGCATTGGGCACAAATGCCACACCTATAAGTTCCCCATTTTCTGTTTGTAAATGCCAGTCCATGGCCAAAAGTGCCCTGCTCCAAATGATTCTTCAAGGTTTTCCCTCTCCTAAATATGATTTGGGTTTTTGGTTAGCCACCATGCTCATTTCCTTAAAATGGGAAAAATGTGCCAATATGTGTAAATAATGCTTCTAATGTGGGCAGCCTCATTGCAATATTGTGTAAAAAAAACTCCTTGTAAATCCAACCTACTATTTGTACCACCTCTCCTGAAAGAATTGCTCCCTGAAACTTCATGGGAACAAATAAGGGGAATAATCTCTCCTGTTTGCCTTTTGACTGTTATATCCCTACACACCTGAGTGACCATCTCAGTTGGGTACCCTCTGCTAGAAAACATGTGTCCCATTTTCTCACATTCCTTGTTAAAGGTTTCCCAACTTGAAACAATACGGGCTAGACAGATGTATTGCCCCTTGATGATATCAAATTTTTGATGGGGGGTGGTTACTTTCAAAATGTAATATACTGTTGCTGTAGGTTGGTTTGCGATATATGGTGATAACCCATTTCTTGTTCTGTATATCCTTGGATATGGTAATATCTAAATAAATCATAATAAAGGGGTTGTATTGATAAGTGAAGCTCAAAAAAGGGGTAGGTGCATTTATAAACTTAATAAAACCCTCAGTTTCACTCACTTCACTATCCCACACAATACAAATGTCATCCAAAAACTGGAGATACAAATTCCAAGGTGTTCTCTCAAAATGTGGGAATACAATGTGTCTCTCCCATTGTAACAAAATAATATTGGCAAAAATGGGGGCACATGAAGCCCCCATTGCATCCCTTTTTCTTTGTCTATAGTACTGACCTTTCAGATAGACAAAGTTATACTTTAATACCAGTTCCATGCACAGAACAAGAACATTAACAGTGTTACTATCCAGGCTAGTACACTCACACAAGAAGTCATGAAACCATTCTAATCCCACATCATGTGGGATGGTATTCAACAGTTCAACCACATCAATTTGAATTGAACATTGTGTTTTTGTTACAATTTATGGTTGAACTGTTGAATACCATCCCATGTGGGATGGGATGGAATAGTTTCATGACTTCTTGTGGTGTACTAGCCTGATCTGTATATGTGTTAATGTTCTTGTTCTGTGCATGGAACTGTATTAATAAATAACTTTGTCTATCTGGAAGGTCAGTACCATATATAGAAGAAAAAGGGTAGTAGTAGGGAAGTTTATACCCCCCATTTTCACAAACATTGTATTGTTACAAGAGACCATTGTTATTCCATCCTGGCTACTTTGAGAGAACACCTTTGTATTTGTATCTTGAATTTTTGAATTACGAGTTATTGTTTGGGATAGTGAAGTGAGAGTGAAACCGAGGGGTTATTATATTATAAATGCATCTACCCTTTTGTGCTTAAAAGACAATACAAAACCCTTTAGTATGAATTATTTAACCTGTACCATGTCCAGGATATACAGAACAGATGTAAGCTAGCACCATATCAACAACCAACAAATAGCAATAGTATACGTAAAATGAAAGCAACCCACCCCCCATCAAAACTTGGGTATCATCAAAGGGCAATACATCCATCTATATTTTCAAGTTTCACCTTTAACCTGATGGGTGGAAGGTGAGAAAAAATGTTGCATGTTTTCTAGCAGAGGGTACCCTACTGAGGTTCCCAGGTGTGTGAAATTAATATCTAAGAAGGCAAATGGGAGAGATTATTCCTTACACAATGTTGCAATGAGCATTAAGCATTCAACATTTTTTCATTTTGAAATAATCATTTGAGCAGGGCACTTTTGCATGGACTGGCATTTACAACAAACAAAATGGGGAACTTATAGGTGGCATTTGTGCCCAATGCAAATGGTTCCTTGAAGGAGATTGTGTCAGTGAACAGCTTCAGCTTCTTTGTTTTGGGCTTACAAAAAATGTTTAATGAGGCTCTAGTCTTTGCTGGGTATATTTCACATCACTTTTAACAGTCATATATGGGTTAATGTATTTATTTTCCCTGGTTAGATTTTAAGGGTGGGGTATTTAAGAGTGCTGATGTTGTGTTTTAGTGTTGGATTCTGATGAAGTACTTATAATGAAGCCACTCTGTTCTTGTGACAAATACATTCTTTGGATACTTACTCAGTGTTGCTGTTTCTTTCCTGGTTTAGTTCCCAGATTATAAAAACCTTTTGTACAAATACTGATAACTCTATGGGATAAAATGATTGTTTATCATGGATGAATGTAAATATTGTAAATAGTTTTGTTATTGTTATTGCATTTTGTTATATGTATATTTGCATATGTTTATAATGAAAACAAAATAAAATGTTTTGTGTCGCTGTGACCATGGGAGAATGTGTAGAATGTGGTTGGAATATACTATTGTAGAGCTACAGTACATCCACACTTCAACATAGCACATGTGGATGAGGTCATAGGACATTACTAGGCTAATGGCCAAGAGCACAATCCTAGCTATTACATCACTATATCTAGGTGATGCAAGATAGTAGGTGGTATATGTGCATGTGTTTGATTTTATTACAGACTGCATCTGTCCATATGAGACATGGGTAGCCCTCATTATTGAACTAGCAATCACACATCCAGTATGATTCTGCAAAACAATGTGTGTATGCATCTTTGAGATGATGATATCCTTGGTGTTCCACAGAAAGGATGTTATGTGGACAGAGGGGCAAAGGAGACGTTGGATTCAGGGTGCTATGTAAAAGTATCTCCTGAGTAGGAGTCAGACTGAAAGAAATTCAAATCATTATAACATACCACTAACCACACACACTCCAGCTGACTTGAGGTCAGATTCAAACATCATAGCTGTGTAGGTATACAAGCTGGATGATGACATCATCAGTGTATCCTGAGAATAAAATGGTTGGGAAGCGTGCCTTGACAGCTGTGGACTACATCCTGGTGCGATATTGCCTCCAGATTGATATTTGAATGACAACACACACAAGTTGATGGATGTGAGATTAGTACCACTACTTATCTAGTTACACAGTCTACAGTATTTCAAACTATTATCACCACATAAGTCTGATTTTAACCTTCTCAGAGTGCACTTTGTAGAGGATAACATAATCAGTGTATGTCAAGAAAATGACTTTGGGAAGAGTGTCTGAGAGATCTGTGGACTTACATCCTGATATTAAATTATCCCCAGAGGGATACCTGAAAGAAAACACACACACAAGTTGACTACAGAGAGATTAGAACCCCTACAGGTCTAGATATATATGTTAGAAAGCACAGTAGTTAACACTAGTACCACCACAGAAATCTACCTTTAATAGTATCAGAGTACACTTTATAGAGGGTGACATCATTGGTGTATGCTGAGAAGAGAATGTTGGGATGCTGTATAAAACTGTCTGACTACACACACAAATTGACTGCTGTGAGATTAGATCCTCTTCTTAACTAGTTACAGAAGTTTAAGAACACAGTACTTAATGTTCTCACCAGCACAGAAGTTTGACTTTAATAATGCCGGAGTACACTTTATAGAGGATTACATCATTAGTGTCTAAGGTAACATACTGTTATGAGACTTGTATGCACATCCAGGAGTTGTGGTATGATTGTGTGATCTGCAAAGCAATATATAAATACATCCTGGAAACCTAGGTGAAAGAAACAGTCATGAATGCATATTGCAAAAGTAAGATAGACATGTACCTTTTTATCAGGATATTGTGTATATCACACACACACACACACACACACACACACACACACGCACACACAGTTTGGAAACAGTGGTAGTACAATGTTAGAGTTTCGTGCCTTCGTATTCAGATGAATACATGTCCACATTAATACAAGTTACTGACAATATCAATGGGATATGATCATGGTTGACCAAAGCCCAATGTAGGTATAAATCCATACCAAATGTAACAGTGCTATTAGGCTCTGTAATTCTGTAGTTTGTTTGGCTTTGGCCAAGTTCTGATATATAATTTGCAAGTGCATTGTTGCAGTAAACACAGGAATATCAAAACATATCTATTCAAGTCAAGCACACATGTCACTTCCCATCTCATGTGCTTATGAATGCATTTCCATGTACTGGAACAATTCAGCCCAGTAAGCAGAGTTAGACATGCTATACACTTATTCACATAGCTCATTGCCAAGAAGCTGATTTGTGCAGAAGCTGGCAAATTATTTGTCTGTGCATGATTCAAATTTCAGGATTTCAGCTTGGATTTGTAAAGTTAGTGCCCACTTTAACTGCAAAATACATCTGTTTGTTGGTAATGTGTCATGTGTCAGGCTTGCAAGATATGTTATGGGAAAAATTGCTGGTAATTAGCATGATGTGCATGCTGTAGTCTCTTTGAAATCTCGGGGTCAAAAGTTTTATTGCATAAATAACTGTTGGCTTTGCCTTCTCTATGTGATGTTAAGCACTGAGCAAATGTGGTAGTCTGCTTAAGAAAAACAGTAATAAATTTCATGTGGCATGCCTTCCATCATGCAAACAGGCTCAGTGGCAATGTGTGACCATCAGCACTCTTGATAGTACTGAGTGTGGAAAATACAACTGTTGCCTAGCTTTGTCTGTGACACAGGGTGCAAGAGAAGTGCATTCTTGGTCAGAACACACGAGCCATGGCTCAAGTTCAGATGATTCTCCTTTTTTACAGATGGTATCAGGGTGTCATTTGCTACCTAAATATGTTCAGGAATGCAAATGTGACTATCAATGACTACACTAATTTATGTGTCTTGCCCAGATTGTATCACTAATGCCTACCTCAGTACACTCCTACAACTAGTAATTGTTTTGCAGGACTCAAAATGACAAGGGGTGTTACATCTTTTGAAAAGATTAGTATGACTGAGCGGATAAGCTAACTGTTTGTGTAGGGACAGATATCCTGAAAAGTAAGGACAGCTTCCACATCATATTAGATGAGCATTTCATCCATCATTAGCTGAACATGACACAAAGGGAATCCTGTAGCAGATTATGAAACCTTGAACACTGCAGGAGCACTGATCACCTACTGAATCAAGGTGACATGTATGCAAAATACTAGAGATGCATACACTCTCAGGTCTCAGACTACCTCCTTACTAACAACCTCCTTTCCAGTACTACCAAACCATAACACCACCACTGCCTTACTCTCCTTTACTAACACTATCCTTCAGCATCTCAATAACCTATCCTTCTCAATCGGTCACCAACTGGTTTCTTGAGTTACCTGTCGACCAACAATGACCCCTACTCTCTGCTTTACATCAGCCCAGTCCCTACCAAAACTGCAAAAGTCCTACGAGGAAGCTTTTTCCTGTTGAAAAACATGTTATCCGATGCCCAATTAATACTCCCAAAACAAAACTAAACTACTCATCTTCCAACCCACCAAACATACTCAAAACAACTCTCACTTTAAAATCACGGCAAAGACAACACCACTATATACCCAACTGAGAAATAGACAATAAACTAAAATTTGACATTCACATATCCATGACTATCAATATATACCAACCTCAGGCAATGTGATATAAACAAGCTAAATGTCCCATCCCTCCAGAATCTATTCCAACCCTATCGCACCCACCAGACCACTCTAAAACATGCTGACTATGCCCTTGCAACTCCCACTCTAATATCATCCACCCCATCCAACCACTACCTTTCTTTTCCTCCACTAACTACCTTGATTTGTTCTTCATCTGTAAATATGTTGTAGTATTGCTATGTAAATTGTTAATCACCATGTAATGTAAATATGTTGTACCAATCATTGCTATGTAAATTACAATCACTATGTAATCCAATGTAAATACTGTCTGTTTATTTTAACTGTAGAGCTTTTCTCCCTGGCCTCCGCTGAAAATGGACCAAATTTAAATAAATAAATAAATAAATATTTGATCATCTGTAAAGTGACTGACATAAAATACCCTTTTGGCCAGTATTCAATATATCTCCATGGGAACTTATAACTGTGGCAAATGTTAAGATGTGGGTGATTACACAT
The DNA here is from genome assembly GCF_019279795.1 of Protopterus annectens. NCBI lineage: Eukaryota > Metazoa > Chordata > Ceratodontiformes > Protopteridae > Protopterus > Protopterus annectens. The sequence continues at coordinate 955,298,624 of NC_056732.1, forward strand.
ATCATTCACATATAACATCACAGTCTGCAGTCAAGTGATTTAACTGTCAGAACAACTGTTTCAAACTCACCAGGTTTTGCCATAGGACTTGACTGGCCATTCACCACAGCTCAGCATTAATATGTGATGTCAAATTCCGCACAAAAGGCTGATTCTAATTTCTGACCAGATTAAATGTGAAAATGGGGTTGACAGGAAAGTGGTGAAATATTAATAAACAACCATAGATATCTACTTCTCCAGCACAATAATGTTTAGATGTAGCCAGAATCTAATGAATTTGAACTGGAAGACACATATGCAGAGTTGAGAGCTGTGTATTGGACATTTTTTTAAGGAACAGGTGCCCATTTTTTTTTATTTCAAACAGACAGGAATGTTGACATACATGACAGATTCAGAGGTGGTGATGGACATAAAAAGGTTGGGGGACACCATGATTGGGAATAGGTAAGGAACACTACAGTGAGAATCTAGTTCTCACCCACAGAACTGTCATCATTGTCTTCTTCCTCAGTTGCCTGTGAGACTGCTTGATGTGGGAATCTATTTTCTATTTTTAGGCACAACCTCTCCAGTTGGTTGATGTGGTTACCAAGACCAGTCTCTATTAGATTGCGCACCATCCCTGGCAGCTCCTGGTGGGTGACATAATCACCACCTCCATCAGTACTCCCTGAGGTACCACTGCACTGCCAGTCAGGACACTGCTACCTGATGAGCATGGAACAGTTGGTTGGTACAACAGTTGGTGGAGGGTTGGCAGGCTGAGCTGGAAAGGTTGGTCTACCTCCCTGTGCTGAAATTAATTTGATTTGTTTTCAAAATGTATAACATCAGAATGGTGTGATTCCAGGTACCCCCCCCAAAAAAAAAGATAAGGGGTGGGGTTAAACAAAAAAGAAAAACAATGATTAGAACCATGATATGTCACATTCATGCTTTATTACAATAAATATCCTTTTATTATTATACTAGCTATAGATCTTTCACATTCACAAACATTACTGTTAAATTGTTACAAGTAATCCTTGGAATGTGCACATATTCCATATATACTTTTAACAATACTACCGATTAATATAATGATATGGCATTAAAGCCAATATTGTTGCATTTCAAATTCAAAAATGATACTTGCTGAATTTGAATCTATAGGCTATTTTTAGGAATTAAACTCACATAATCTGAATACAATATTACACTTAATTAACACAATTACCAATAACTACAGATATGCATGCTGAAGCTGATACTGATGCATGGTATGAAGATGTATGAAGGCTGCCAGCCTAGCTAGACAAAATTTTGTAGATAATTCTATGTCTTTGTAAATATTAATAAAAGCCATAGGAAATCTGTATTAAATATTGAACTGCAAAAATGTAACAACAGTGCACTCTGTTGCAATAAAGCTGATAAGTCAAGCATGTTATGACTATTTGATCTCAGGGCTTGGAGCCATGGTGTCTGAACCAGCAGATTTTTTCTATTGTTTTGAGACCAGAGTTAATTGCTAAATTTTACATATATAATGTCTTTAATTACTGTAGTTTCCTGACCAGGTGCAAGCTTACTAAGAAATGTAAATGTAGGGTTTCTGTTAGCCTATGATCCTATAATGATGTAATCTAAAATGAGTCAGCAGGATGCATTATCAATTTAAAGGACTTTCTCAGGGACAGAGGGAGAGCATTTTGGATTTTGTCTAAAGCTGACAACAACTCACCAGTACTCTGCTTTGCTCTATATGTAAGTTTATTTAGAACGGTGATTGCTCTTAGATATAGATAAAAAATAGTAAGTTTAACTAGCTGTTTTCTGTATTGATGTCAGAACTACTCTACTGTATTATTTTAAGCATTTTTGTGTGATCTCTGAACTCTTGACTAGTACTGTGTAGTAAGAAGCATTGTCTTGTGTTTTTATTATTTATTATGAAATATTTTTAAACCTTTCAACTGTGGCTGTTTTGTGTAGAGATAATTTAAGCTCTAGAGTACATTGCACATATATAGTGATACTGTCCAAGCCACTCCAATAGTTTTACCCCCTGGATCACACTTACTATTTGGATAATAATATTGCATAGTAATAATTGGACACCCTTTGGTAAGGGCCTTTTTAGTAGTTGATATTAGCGGTTGGTGGCAGCTAGTGCTACCTTATAGACTGGCAGAAAGGGACATAGCTGGAGAAACTGTGCCAGCCCTCCCAGGAGTGTCTGTGTGTTTGTTTATAACTCATATCTTAAAGAGTGTGTGTGTGTCAGCTACTTGGGCAGTGAAACAAAGCACTGGTTGGACAGAGAGGGTGCTGGAGGTCTTAGCTTGACCACTAGGCTGAGACCTGTATCCTATAGCTATGCCTGTGGGGAGTCTTATTGGGGATCTGGAGATAAACGGAGAAACCAGCCCCAGACTGACTGTGATCTCTGTGCGCTCTTAAGGGAAATTGCAACAACTGTAACAATTTTGCCCAGTATTACTTTTAGGCTTTTATATTTGTATTACTTTTAGGCTTTTATATTTGGAGTAATTTTTAATCATTGCTTTGGAGAGTTTGAGAAATGGTGTAAGGGAAACAATTGAGGAGATGATTGGGCAGAAGGATGGTAGGTACAAGATGGAGTGTATGATTTGTAACTGAGAGAGAAGTAGTTGGTGGGGAAATTCTAACCAGTGTAAGCTTTCAAGAGAGAGACAGTGGTGAGAATAGTAGGTCTGATTGGCGGCAAATCTGACCACTTTGTTGTAAGTTGTTTCCAGTTTAGTCAAAGGAGAGGTCAGAAGGTTAGTGAAGATTTGTGTGCCATAGAATAGGGACGGAAAGAAGTAAGCATAGGTGAGGGAGATTGTTGCATTATTTGATAGGCCTTTTTTTATTTCTGTAAAGATGTCCAAGATTTTGGTGGTTTTTTTTTCATGCTGTATAGAATGTGTGTATCAGATTTGAGCTGATCATCAATTCTGACCCCCAGCAGTTCTGTGTGAGATTCAGCTGTAATAGGTGTGTTATTTAGGGATGAGATTGACAAGGTAGATTTAAGGTGGCTATATGTTTTGGGTAGAAAGAGCAAGAGTTTGGTATTTTTAGGATTTAGGATTAGTTGATTGGAAGCCAATTTTCTATGCATGAAAATTATTTTTCTGTAATGGCATTAAGTTCAGGGATGGAAATGGCTATGGTGATGACAGTGGAGCCATCTGCATATTGGACTAGTGATGAGAGTGGACAAGAAGTATATGCATGATTGGTAAAGATGCTGAACAGTAAAGGACCAAGGATTGAGCCTTGTGGTACTCCCTGCATGACTGAGACTGAAAAGGAGAGAGAAGAGAGACATTTGACAGACTGGAGTCAGTCACTAAGGTAGCTAGCAAGCCAGGAAACAGTAGTAGTGGAAAGACTGAGGTCAGAGAGTTTGGCTAATAGGAGTGGGTGGGACACTTTGTCAAAGGTTATAGAAATATAAACTGTAGAACGCCTCAGGTGAAAAAGTTAGGTCTGAAAGATACAATCTAAACAAGTAAGGGCCTAGGACAGAGCCCTGTGGGACACCCTGACTCTAACGAAGAATTTCACCTGTCCATTTGCTGTATGATACCTGCCATGTCCTATTTGTAAGCCATGCTATCCATCTTATTAAGAGTACATCAATAATAATTTACTGATCAGTGTTTTGTGTATGACCCTGTCGAATGCTGAAGTTAAATCTATATAAATTATATCACAGCATCATTTTGCATTCATAGCTGCTATTATTTTGTTAAAGAACATCACGTTAAAGGTGGTAATAGATCTATTTTCAACATATACATACTGATACATGGTTTCAAGTCCCAACCTATGCAATTCTGACAATAACTTATCTTACATTACCTTTCCATTATTTTTCCACAACAGGAAAGTAGACTTAAGGGTCTATATGACTCTGGGTTTGTCCTAATCCCCTTTCCCTTAAAGACAGGTTTAATAAGCACATGTATCCAGTCTTGAGGAATCTTCCCATATTTATATGACCTAGTGAATAATAGATATAATGGTACGATAAGTTCTTGCTGAAGTGCTCTCAAGTCATTGTTACTAATTCCGTCTCCTACCTATGCTTTGCTTGGATCTAGTTTGCGCAGTTCTTTTTCAATATAATCTAATTTACTTCCCATATCAGAGGTTATCTGGATGTCACTAGAACAATTTATTACCCCTTTTGTGGAGCCAAACTGTTTTGTATAAGCTTTTCAAATATATGTATAATCATTTATGTCTGAGAAAACATTTTTGCATCTGCACAGTTGTCGCCTCACAGTAAGACGCTGTCCAGTTCGATTCTCAGCTAGAGCATCTTCTGAGTGGAGACATGCGTGAATGCGCATACCTTCGTTGAAGGTTGTGCATCAGGGCTGGTAACTCGGCACGTAAAAATCAACTACCAATCATTAGTGGACCGGAGTTTTGCTGTGGCGACCCCTAACTGTAACAATATTCCAATATTAGAAGACTTTCTTAGTTGGGTTTCTACCACCTACCCACAGGAAACAATAATCCTAGGTGACTTTAACATAGACTGGAGTACTATTAATGCTGAAAATCCATCCTCTCATATTAATCTACACAGTTTCTCCCAAACTATCACCTCTACCACCAGAATCAATAAGCACACTAAAAGAGAAAGCATATTAGATTGGATACTCACAAACAATAATAACAAAATATATAACGTAGGCACCTTGCCAGATGATATCAGTGATCACTTCCTAACTTATATTTCTAGAGAAAAGTCAGATTGTGTAAGCACCCCTAATATCCAACAAATTCGCTACCAAGAATTTTAATATAAACCTTTTCAAGCTGAACTCAGCATCTGTAACTGGAACTCCTTAAACACTTCCTCTTGATGATGCAGTTTTATTCTTTAATACTACTTTCTTATCCATTCTTGATAGACATGCTCCAGAGAGATCCATTAGAATGAAGTCAAAAACTGCCCCTTGGCTCTCCAAAGACACTAAAAAACTCATCCTCACCAGAAATAAAGTCTGGACCAAATGGAGATGCCAGAAATAACCCAGATTTTCTTTACTTCCGCCAGCTTAGAAATCAAGCTAAAAAAGCTATAATCTCAGACAAGAAAAAATACTACTGTGAACTTCAGAAAACCCATCTTAACAACTCCAAACAATTTTGGTTATCTGTGAACAGACTCCTCTCCCAGGTACTGCCAAAACTCCCTCCCACTAAATGCCAACCCAGACACTCTCCTGACTGCTAATACTTTTAACTCTTTTTCAGAAACTATTCAATCCCTAGCTAGACAAATGAATACCAACAACTACTACCCCCCAAACAACCCAGCTAGCTCTTCTTACAACTTCTCTCTAAAACCTACATCTACTTCTTACATCTATAGACTCATTCACAAACTGAAACCTTGTACTCCTTCAGCTGATAAGCTACCCTCACTTTTCCTCCAAAAGCAGCCAAAGAAATCGCACCCTATATCCATACTCATAAACAGAACTATCCAAGAAGGATCCATCCCAGAAATCTGGAAAGTCTCTCACATTATTCCTCTACATAAAGGAGGAAACTCTACTGACTACTCCAACTATAGACCAATTGCTCTCCTCTCACCCTAGCAAAATTATGGAAAAATGCATTCACCAGCAACTAGTACAATATCTGTCTCTTCACAACATAATAGCTCCCTGTCAGCATGGCTTTAGACCTCATCACAGCACCACCACTGCCCTTCTTTCTTTTATGGATACTATCAACAGAGATCGCAACAATAATCTTCTCTCTTCTGCTCTTTTCATTGATCTCTCAAAAGCATTCGACATGGTCAATCTCTCTCTTAACCAACATTCTTGAATCTCTATCACTCGACAACCTAACTATTAAATGGTTCACTTCATATCTTAGCAACAGGCAGCAAGCAGTCATATGGGAAAATCATATCTCTTCTCTTTTGCCTATTTCCATCGGAGTTCCTCAGGGCTCCATTCTTGGTCCCCTTCTTTTCTCTCTCTTCATCAATGATCTTCATTCTGCTATCCCACAAGCAACATGCATTCAATATGCAGACGATTCAACCCTTATCTGTTCTGCTCCTTCCACCACAGAACTGATCTCACTCACCCAAAATGTATTTAATACTGTTGAAACATGGTTCTCAAAACGATTCCTCCTACTTAAAAAATAAACTTCTCCTTTCACCCCACCTCACCACCCCCCTACATTTCTCCATCTCCTCTAACACAAACACTATCATCTCACCTGACTCTACTACAAAACTGCTAGGTATAACTATCGACAACAATCTCTCCTTCAACCAACACATTAACAACACCATCAAATTAGTTAACAGAAAATAGGATCCTATATAGAATTAAACCTTTTCTCACCCCAGCAACTAGAACTAAAATAGCCCAATCACATCTCTTATCTTCACTTCTATATGCTTCATCTATTTATACCAATCTTAAAAAGCAATCTAGCTAAATTAACAACCTGCTACAATATTGCCCGCTTTGCCACTGGTAATCCCTTCAGAACCCACCACTGTCTAAACCTAAAACTTCTAGGCTGGCTTGAATTCCAAAACTACTTGCTTATCCCTCAACTCTCGATTGCTCATAATATACTTTATCAACCTGACCACACACCTATACTTTCCCAACTGATAATCCCCTGTAACAATCTCAACTCCCTACGCTCATCTCATAAACTAATGGCCAAAGCAATTAAGTCAAACAACTTTGCCGGTGACTGTCTTTTCACTAATACTGTAGGTAGAAACTGGAATCTTCTTCCTACTGACATAACTCTGACTACATCTTTGCCTCTTTTCAAACAGAAAATTAAACTATACTTCCAAAACCACTGGCTCTGTTCCTGCAGCACACCTGACTAAATTATTTTATTTATTACTCTCTTACTCCTCTACTCCTCACTCCAACTTCTGTTTCTGATCCTACCTCTATTAAAACTATAAGTATTATACCTTCTCTGTAAATTTGTTGAACTTGAATAATGGTATCTTTCTTATTTTATAATGAGGAAACTTGTTACTTTACTGTTTGTATACCTCCCTTGCAATTGTTTTAATAATGTATTTTCTTGAGAAAATATATTGATTTTGAAATGTACTAGTAGATAGTGGAGCTTTTCTCCTCGGGCCTCTGCTGAAAATGGACTTGTTATCCAGCCAGACTAGCCCGGTCAACAAATGTAAAATAAAATAAATAAATAAATAAACTGTGAAAAGCCAAAAGACACAACAACTACACAGTTTATCAATTTATATATATTTACTCCTTCCACATATTATGTATCTATAAAAAAGGTTTACTCATCATCATCATCTTCTTTCGGCTGTTCACATTAGGAGTCACCACAGTGGATCATCTGTTTCCATTTCTTTCTGTCCTCTGCATCTTGCTCTGTCACACCAACCACATGCATGTCCTCTCTCACCACATCCATAAACCTTATCTTAGGCCTTCCTTTTTTCCTGTTACCTGGTAGCTTCATCCTTAGGATCTTTTTACCAATATACTCTGCATTCCTCCTAAGCACATCCAAACCAATGTAATCTTGCCTCTCTGGCTTTGTCTCCAAAACTTCCAACCCAGGCTGACCCTCTAATATACTTATGCTTAATCCTGTCCAGCCTCGTCACACCCAGTGCAAATCTTAACATCTTTAACTCTGCTACATCCAGCTCTAACTCCTGCCTTTTTGTCAGTGCCACTGTCTCCAACCCATATAACATAGCTGGTCTCACTACCCTCTTGTAGACCTTCCCTTTCACTCTTACTGGTACTCGTCTGTCACAAATCATTCCTGACACTCTTCTCCCCCCAATCCATCCTGCCTGTACTCTCTTCTTCACTTCTCTTCCACAGTCACTATTACTCTGAACTGTTGATCCCAAGTATTTAAACTCATCCACCTTCACCACCTCTACTCCTTGCATCCTCACCATTCCTCTATCCTCCCTCTCATTCACACACATATATTCTGTCTTAGTCTTGCTGACCTTCATTCTTCTTCACTCTAGAGCATATCTCCATCTCTCTAGGTTATCCTCCACCTGTTCCCTACTCTCTCTACAGATCACAATGTCATCTGCAAACATCATAGTCCACAGGGACTCCTGTCTGATCTCATCTGTCAACCTGTCCATAACCATTCCAAATAAGAAAGGGCACAGAGTTGATCCTTGATGTAATCCCATCTCCACCTTAAAATGCATCCGTCACTCCCACCGCAAACCTCACCGCTGTCACACTACCCTCGTACATATCCTGTACCACTCTTACATACTTCTCTGACACACTCGACTTCCTCATACAATACCACAACTCCTATCTAGGCACCCTGTCATATGCTTTCTCTAAGTCTACAAAAACACAATGCAACTCCTTCTGACCTTGTCAGTAAATACCTATAAAAAAGTTTACTATTATGCTCAATATCTTTATATAACTTTTCTTCAAATTTTTCTTGATCTTGTTTCACACTATGCTTAATCTGTTTGTCCAGCTTGTTTATTTCAGTTTCCATAGTTGTAGTTCAACCTCTCTTCCAATTCTTATATGTTTTGTTTCTCACATTAATCAGGTAGCTTGTTCATATGAAAACAATTCCCCCCTGATGTTGCATGCTTAGATCCTAATGTTAAACATTTATTTTTTTGCACTCAAACAATTTCTCTTTCAAAACTTTTCACATTCCATCTGCAGTTTTTCCACTGACCACCTCACTCCAGTTAGTGACTGTTTGGCTTCCATAATTTCTGTAATTAACCTTCTTGAACTGGTTTAGATTTCAGTTTGGCAGAATTATCTAGCAACAAATTAACCTTTATAACCCTAGGCTCACTGCATATCAATGGTGGCAAAACTTGACTTGAAGTAACAGTAATTTCTTAAGGAACACAAACAATGTCTAGCATGTTCCTTCCTCTGGTAGGTTTTTTTACAATATGAAACAGTTGTTCCTTAATATACATTGTGAATAATTTTCTTACTAATGTTGTTGAATCAATATTACTCCAGTCTGTTTCTGGTAAATTTAAGTCCCCAACTAATATTATTCTTCCCCCCTGTGTTTCATGCAAGAGATGTATGAATTCCTCTAAGTCAGTAGTGTCCAACCCGTGGCCCACGGGCTGCATGCGGCCCTCAGACCTCTTCCATGTGGCCTGCAACCCTTAAATTAATATTTTACTTTTTTCCACCATTTTTTTTAAGGTTGCATCCTTTCGCTGGTGTGCGCATGCGCCAAAGCACCCTCCCGTTAGTTTTCGTGCCGATAGATTCATTCGCGGGAATGGAAGAGCTGACTTGCGTCCTTTGCACATACATAAAAAGCACCCTCCCGTTAGTTTTCATGCCAATAGTTGCATTCGCGGCAAAGAACAGCTGAGGGAAGACGAGAGCATCGCGCTGAAGAAAAGTTAAGAGAGAGAGAGAGGGATTTGTAATTTTTACACACCGACTACTACACCAGGTAAGCTAAGTATGTAGTGAGCACAATTATGTATAAATGCTTTTTACTTTTATTGGTTTTAAAAAAACTTAAAATTGAAGCAATGAAACCACTATTTAAATTAAGCTTGTTAAAGTGGAATAATAAAACGGCTGTTAAAGTAAAAACAATGAAACATTATTTCTCCATTGTAGTTTCATAATTTTTCTGACTTTATTTGAATATGCATAGCTGCTATTCATTCCCAGATTTGACTTCCTTTTATCAATTGTGAGGCTGTTGTTCTTGGAACCTGCTGTATAAGATAGTCAAAGTATTGTTTGGTGATTGTGAAGTAATCTTATTAAGGTTGTTCCCTGCCTGGCTTTACACAAGATATTCCAGTTTTTCAAAATACTTATCACTTATCTTGTTTCACTCAAAGTTCATTTTTCAGGTTACTGTAACCTCTTTTAATGCATGATGAAGCATTTCTTGCTACATTTCTAGTCACACAGAACTTTTTAAGATGAAACTATCTGAAAAATCAGTTATGTTGAAAAAATATTTCAAGATAAGCAGGCGAAGGAAGAAAGTCATCTGATGGAGTAGAATCAGTAGATAAACACAGCAATGCTCACACGGATTTCACAGTAAGTATATTATTTACATTTCAAGTGGACTATTATTTCCTGAAACAGTATGGTCCAAAAGGGGGCTAACTATTTTTAAGACCCAATAATGACTTGCATAATAGTTTCATAAGTAAGTACTACGCTTGCTGCCCTTGTGGGCCATTTTAAGCCTACCCAATTTCTCTTTTTGTTTTTTATTGTTGATAAGCAACACTGCCATCACAACCTGGTTATGTGGAATCTAAATATTTAAAATTTTACCTGAAATGAGTCTGCAAAGTGTGCCATTTTGCAATAAAGTGCACTGTTCAAAAATATAAGATTAAGGAAACATAATTTTAAAACCCTTGACAAAATATTTTTCTTTTTAGATCTCTCCTAATTAGGGTTAGAAGTTCTGATCAGCTTAGTGTTTGAGAGGATAGTGAATGTAACTGATAGAGTTTCAGATATACTATAGTTTAAGATAAATATATGTTCCTAATTGATAATAAAGCAGTGCATAATGTAAAATACAATAGTGTTATAATCTCAGTGCAATGAATAAGCATTAGGCTTGCCTGTTTCCCATGCAGAGGATTGCGATTAGGCCTTAAAGAAAAATCTGACAAAGAAATAAGTTGGTACCTTTCAAGCAACATAAGAAGTGAACAACCCCTATGAAGCAGGCAGCTGTTTATAAACCACATTTGTTTACATACTGATTGTGCATTCAGGTCTCTGAAGATCTGGTCTACAAGTTCTCTTCTGTCATAAATTACTATGTTATCTATGATATAACACTGTCACTTTTTTTGCTTCTGAAATCTTTTTTATAACTCCTTTCCTGTTCAGGAAATGTATTTTAAAGCTAAGAGTTTGTGATTTAGTGGACTATCATAAGGCCATACTATACTTTTAAACAAGAGCGCTGTTTTTCCTGTCAGTTTCAGTTATTTTAAACAACTTCTACATTTTTGTTCTGTGGAGTAATTGTGTTTTTTACTTTTTTGGGGCTGTCAGGTTTTTTTAAAGTGCTTTTTACTCTTTTATGTGTAAAAAAGTGAGTTTTAAAGACTTAAGTTTTACTGGCTCTTGTTGCTTGTTTTCCCTGGGAAAGAGGCACCAGTTTTTGCATGAATGTGGAGTAAACTGTCAGTCTCATAATTGGTGGTACTTCTAGCCACAAAAAGAAAAGGTTAAGTAAGCCGGCTTTGTCACCACAGCATTCTAGCAATTTACATCAGACACAGGTGGGTGACTTTGCTGTGGCCATTAGTTGCACCTTAGACAACTCCTCTTTTACCCCCAGGTCCCTCTGGTATAGCACCTGGTAGCCATGATAGACCAGGGGTTAGCCATGTCCACTGTGGCTGTTGAGGTCCCCTCAGTGGGCAAGGGAGAGTCCCTGGTCCTGGGAGAGGGAACAGGGATGGCTTCCCTTTTTTGCCAGAATGTTGTGTCCAACTCTGAGGAAATTGATGCTGCTATTAAATAACACTGTTGGCATCATTGTTCCTGTCAAGAAGAAACAGAAAACTAAACATGTATCTACTCCTCCTCCTAATTTCCGTAGGATTAGTTTACTGGGATCTGACTCAGGCTACTGATCCTCCTTATATGATGGTTTCTGGTAAATGAAAGAGGGATGCCTCTCTTCTCCTGAAGAGATTCAGGATTCTATATTTGGATAAGAAGAAGGGGCAGGCAATGGATTTTCTCTTCGGATTTCTGATTCAGACTCGGAGCCCAGTTTCTGAATCTCCCTGTGTGTGTGTGTGTGTGTGTGGGGGGGGGGGGTTCTGTTTCTCACACTATTTCCAGAATGTGCCATTGTTTTCCGCAAGAGAACACTGAGGTTTCTCCAGTCTCTCAAGAAATACATTGAGCTGCTAACAATAAATTTCAAGAACCTTCACCCATTCCTCCAGTTCTGTCAGCTTTGGAGGATATGTTACTGCCTGCCATTTTCCTGGCACCCAGCCAGCTGCCCCTAAAAATGCAGATGGGATGTATACAGTCCATCAGACTGTTAATTCTTTTTTACTCAAAATCTGACCCATCAGTTGTAGCTTTAGTTAATCCTACTGGTGCCAAACATTTATTTAATTATAATCCAACTGTTTCTGATGAGGATGGGAAGATTAAGTTTGGGGAAAAGTCTGTGCTTCTTCAACATTCATGTTTAGGATTTTAAATTGTCAGACTCATATGTTTGTTCTAACTGTGAACATATGAATGCTTTGTGTGCTTTTTTTTTGTGAGAAAAAAATAAGTCTTTACATTTACTTTTATTGTATAAGTCACTATTTATTGTTTACAGTTACAGTGATATTGGCATGAGTATCAAATTAGATTACATGTGTTAGTATTTTACGCAGTTCCCAAGGGGTAAGACATTGTTGTCATATCCTTGTAAACAAAATTCTTGATTTTTAGTGAGATTGTAATGTTCTTTATCCCTTTCCCAGATTTAGGTGCATAGAAATAGGGTTACCACCTGTCCCACTTTGCGAGGGACAGTCCCTCTTTGGGCAGTTGTGTCCTGCATAAAAATTGAAAAAATGGCAAATGTCTTGAGATATTAGAACAAACACATTTCTTATATTTTATGTAATAGCTGCATAAAAGTTATTCTGTTTCTGAAACACCTAAATGTTATAAAAAACAGAATAAGCAACTAAAATGCTATAAGAATAAGCATTTATTTATGCAAAAAGTGAAGTTATGTCCTTTGTACTGGCTGTGGGTAAGTTTTGCCTTGCAAAATCTGATGTTTGTACAAAAAATGTCCCACTTTGGGCATTTGAAAAGGTGGCAACCCTACATAGAAAGGCCGGTTACTTCTTAATGCTACCACAATAAGCTCAGCTAGAGTGTTACAGGATAACATCTTGTCTCATGCAGAAACTTTTATATATAATTAAGTTGCTTCCTCCTCCATGTACACAGGATGGCTTTGGCAATGCAGTGTCTTATTTTTCATCAGTGGGCCTTGTGTGATAGGAACGAAGTAAGGCAGAGCACCATCTTTGTTTTCAACACTTAATTTTTCTCTACTTCGTGTATCTGCTTAAATGAGGCTTAGTTTAAACTTAAAGTTTAATAACTGGGTGTTGCGTTCTTGTGAAGCCTCAGAGATCTGCATAGTGGTGATATATTTCTCATACATGGAAATGCAAGTCACCACTGCCTCACAGGTGACATTGGCTGTCAGTGGATAAGGTTTAGCCATGTTGTCCTTTTCATGATTTCCCACTATCTGAATCCAATCAGTTTCGTAATTCTCACATGAAGTGTTTTCTTTCCAAATGCGTTATCTGGGACAGAGGTTTCCTGCTTTAAAGTTAAGAGTTGCATCCTGTTTTGTTTAGCTGCATTTGTTGGTTAGATGGGCTGTGCATATCACAGGACTCCCAAGTGTGAAACTTTAGTTTAGCTGACATCCTAACCAAGCCATGCATTTTATTTAGTTTTTTGTGGCAGCAAAGAATTCTTCCACTATGTTAAATGCATAACTGTTTTCAAGACATTGAACAGCCTGAAGTGCAGAAATATAATTTTTAGTTCAAAATGTTTTTTTTTTTTTTTTGGAGTAAGTTAATATTTTGTTTTTCCATCACATAACTTGTTGACTTCATGGAATGGTGATGTTCCTAAAGTAACCACCAGGAAGTCCATCTGCAATGCAAGTTGGGAGAAAAGGGGATATTCCTCATCAGTAATTTTGTTTATTTATTTATTAGTTTATTTATTTATCACTGTGAAGGGAATTGATGAAAAGCCTAAAAAGGTATGTATGCCACATTTCTAGATAATGCAGAGGAGGAAGTCTTGGAGTTAGTTATTGTTTTTGTCTTTCAAACAGAGGAAAAACTCAAAATAGCAACCACAAAATAGAAATTCAGTAATTGTTAACCTAGAAAAAAATAATTTATTAGTCATTTACTCCTTGCAAGAAACCAGGGCTCAATGAAAATTATATGCTTCTGTTACTGAGGGTAAAGTATCAAAACAAAGAGTGTGAATCCGGTTGTGTAATTCACTTAAAAGAGACAAAAGTTAGTGGTCTACAAAATTACTAACCAAGGTGCACACTTTTGTGAAAAACATAGGATGCCATATCTTAAGCTGATGATGTATGCAGAGTAAATAAAATTATAAACAGCTAAGAAATTAAATGAGGAAATATAAATGGATAAGATAGAATCTGTGTCAAATAATTCAATGAAAAAAAATGCAATAAAAGTAGTGGCAATAAGAAAGTGAATTATGAGGTACACAAGTATGGCACAGTTGAAATTCAAGCTATATACAAACACACATACACTGATTTGATTTATATACAAACACACACACACCCGGGGGAAAGCTGGCACAGGTTCACTAGTTATGCCCTCTTCTGCCCAGACTATAAGGTAGTAATCACTATCAACCATCCTTACGTATCGGCTACTATATGGCCCAAACCAAAGGGTGACCAATCCTACTGTGTGATGTTACTATTATACAAATGGCAAGTGTGACCAACAGTAAGGCTATTGGACTAGAGTATACAATGTCAAGTACTGTAAGAGCTTAAATAAACAAACCAGCCACAATTAAAAGGTTTAAATATATTTAATAATAAACAATAAAAAGAATAAGACAATATTCAATAACTCAATGAATAAAGTGACAGAGTTCAGAATCGCAGGAAAATATTTTATTTAACATTGCAGGACAGTGTCAAATACAGAAAACATCTACTAATCTTGCTATATTCCAATCTGTCCCTAAGAAAGGTTACTTATCTTTCAGAAATGTGCCTAGAACTGGAAGCCATAAAACAAACAGTTTTACATTTGAAACCTGTCATTTATTCTGTTTCCAGACAATAAAACTTCTGGCAGCAGTGTAGACATCCTGTCTTATTGATGAGATAAACACAGTCGTAAAACAATTCACTTCTTTTCTTGGCGTATGCAAATTAACTCTGTATGTTCCAACTTCTACCATTGCAGCACACACCTGCACAGGTATACAGTTATTATACACATTTCTGCTCTTTTCCAGCAGGGTACACTGGTTACCTTCTTGAAGCTCAGTACAGAACATACAGTTCAACACACACTTCTGCACCAATAGTTTAATGTACACATATGTATAGTTTACTTACATTTGTAAGACAAGCATAGGAATCATATTAATAGTCAAAAATGACAAAGAATTATGTACAAAATAACATCTAGTTGGACTGGCAAGCCTCACAGCCGCTTTCCCCAAAACTTTGGGCCAAAAGGGATGATGATGCATTTGTTGGCATTCGGCTCGTGGTCATGTTTCTGGCACCAGTCATTTGTTTGGGTGAGACCCTCTTATTCAGAATTGTTTTATTAAGTTAGTGATGTGAATTCTTTAATTTATTGCAAATCTGTTGGCTTAATTTTGTGGATTGTAGTACTGTAGGGCTGCTAATTTTGACATTTTACCTACTTGGGATGGCTGGAGTGGTTTTCCCAGTATGAATTGGTAGTACTGTAGTGAATTAATGACAGTGTCAGTGTGTGCCAGTTTTTTTCATTGCAAGTGAATGAGTTTTCTTGGGTAGCATGCAAAGTACACCGTATTTAACTTGATGGTACAGCTCTGATTATGTCATTCAAAGCTGCCATCCTTGTAGCAGTAAGAAACTGTTGATTACATGCTAACCATACATGTTCATAGCTCTATCGCAGTCCATCTGAATTTCATGAATTATATGAAGAACTTTTTCAATAAATGTGATGTGCTTTATGCGTAATGGCTGTTTTGAAGACTAACGGCATTGGTACTACAAATGAAACAAAGTGCCTCATTGGCCCTCCTCAAATGTAATCTGGACAACTGGATGGGTAACTGTAAATTCACCCAAGGGATATTTTTGTGTTATGTTGCGGATGTGAAATGATCCCTCCAACACCATTAACATATACTACATAACTACAACTATGGATAGTTTACATTTTTATTTCCTTATTTTTTAATGTAAATTGTTAGCCATTGTTTTAAAAATTATAACTAGGAATAAAGTAGTTAATAGATACTCCTTTTTTACTTTTCAGCATGGCTTCTGCATCCTGTCAAAGCAAAACCAGCATGAAAAGAAAAATAGCGGATGAAAGGAGAGTCTTTCAGGAAAAATGGACTGATGAGTACTTCTTTGTTGAATCTAACAATAAAGCACTTTGCTTAGTATGCAGAGAAGTGGTATCCATTTTCAAGGACTACAATTTGAAAAGGCATTATATTCAAATGCACCCCAAATTAAGTGAATTGCAAGGAATGTGCCATTGACAGAAAATATCAGAATTAAAAAAAAGTCTTACATTTCAACAACAGCTGTTTCGAAAATCAGCTACTCAGCCGGATTCTTTACTGAAGGCAAGTTATGTTGTAGCAAATTTAATTGCGAAAAAATCCAAGCCATTTGCCAATGGTGAATTTGTTAAAGAATGCCTTGAAAGTGTAGCAGACATAATTTGCCCTGAAAAAAAATCAGAATTTTCTAAAATCAGTTTATCACACCAGACAATTGCAAGGCGTGTGGAAGATATAGCCAAATCTATTGAAAATAATTTGGAATCTCGCTGTGCAACTTTCAAGTTTTACTCCATAGCTTTGGATGACAGCACTGATGTTACAGATACGGCACAACTTGCCATATTTATTTATGGTATTGACAACGATTTCAGTATTACTGAAGAACTGGCCTGTCTGGTTCCATTGAAAGACACAACGAAGTCTGCTGATCTGTACAAGGCAGTAAAAGAAACACTGGCAAGATTTTCCTTGACCATCACAAACCTGTCTGGCATAGTAACTGACAGTGCTCCAGCTATGGTTGGAAAGAAGGAAGGACTAACAACACTGATGGAAGAAGATGCAAAACAGATCAGTAATGTGTGTTTCATGAAGTACCACTGCATTATACATCAGGAAAATTTGTCTGCACAGACTTTAAAAATGGAAAATATTATGAATGTTGTTATTAAACAATCAATTTTATAAGATCCAGAGGACTAAATCACTGCCAGTTTCAGGAGTTTCTGACTACTTTGGAATCTACCTATGGAGACATCTTGTACTTTACTGCAGTGAGGTGGATAAGTCGTGGAAAAATGCTGAAACGCTTCTATGATTTACAAGATGAAATAAAGTCCTTTATGGAGTCAAAAGGAAAGCCTGTACCCGAATTTGAAAATGCAAACTGGATGGCTGATTTAGCCTTCTTAGTAGACATCACTGCTCATTTAAATGACCTGAACCTGCGCCTCCACGGGGAAAACCTATTAATAAATGACATGTTTCAAACAGTGATGGCATTTGAAGTGAAACTGAAATCATGGCACTGTCAGATGAAGAACAATAGCTTCATTCACTTTGAAATGCTGTGTGAGCAAAGCCACGTAAATACTGAAAAATATGCGGCATTACTTAATAGTTTATCACAGGAGTTTGAGAGTAGATTTCAAGATTTTAGAAAACACCAACAACAGTTCAGTATATTTGCTACTCCATTCTCAGTTGACATCAACATGTTGTCTGCAAACCTGCAACTGGAATGCATAGAATTGCAGTCAGATATGCAACTTAAAGAAAAATTTCTGCATGCGTCTTTATTGGACTTTTATAAGTTATACCTACCCAAAGAAAAATATCCGTCACTTCACGAACATGCCCTGTTCATGACATCTCTGTTGGGGAGTACATACATTTACGAGCAATTTTTTTCTCGTATGAAGTATACAAAAAATAAAATCAGAACAAAAACTTCAGATGAGCATCTTGAAAATACTCTTCGCATCACCACTACCTCTATCAAAACCGATATAGATGCACTGGTATCAAAAAGACAAGCTCAGTGTTCACATTAAAAAGGTTATGCTCATAATGTTTGTCTACACAAAAGAACAATCCTGACTTGACAGCCTGAACCTCCTGATATGGACACTTAAGTATAACAAGAACTAGGACCAATAAGTTTGAATTCTGCGAATGTCTGTGCCTGACTGCACCCTTATGAACAGGTTTCACAAATAAACACTGCCACTACTAATAAAGTCAATTATTTGTTTAAATTTGAGAAATGTAACAAACACTGGAAGACCCCTTCCAAATTTTCAGCAAACATTTGGAAAAACCTCAAGTTGGAGATTTATAGTAATCTAAGGAAGAAATACAAAAAGGTGTTATCTGATGATGCTATGCTTCATTGAGTGGATCTGTGCAAGTCGTCAGCTGAAATGTGCACTCATGCAGATTGGAAGGGCAACTGCAAAAAATCAGGTGTGAGATTACCTTGTGAAACTGGAGTGTGTTGTTGCATATTACCGTGTTGTTTGTGGCTCCATAGTAAGTGGGTGAACCAAAGTTAAACGTGTTCTACCATCTGTTAGTCAGTGAAACAAATGTAAAAATACAAATTGTTCATTTTTTAAGAAGTAAAAGTTTCATCATTCCTGCAAGCTGCACATCACCGCTGAAGAAACTTCTTTCCTCTTCAGACCAGCCTGACCAGACAGCAGTTCAAAAGCAAGACATATTGTCAGAGCTATATTTCAGGAACAGATTCCAAAGATAAAAATGTGTCTTTCCAAAGGAGTGCTCAGTTTGAGAATACCACTGATGAACCTTCATTTATCTTCAGACCAGCCTGACCAGACAGCAGTGCAAAAGCAAGAAATATTGCCAGTGCCATATTTCAGGAACAGATTCCAAAGCTAAAAATGTGCCTTTCCAAAGAAGTGCTCAACTTGAGAATACCACTGAAGAAACTTCTTTCCTCTTCAGACCAGCCTGAGCAGACAGCAGTGCAAAAGCAAGAAATATTGCCAGAGACATATTTCAGGAACAGATTCCAAAGCTAAAAATGTGCCTTTCCAAAGGAGTGCTCAGTTTGAGAATACCACTGATGAACCTTCTTTTATCTTCAGACCAGCCTGAGCAGACAGCTGTGCAAAAGCAAGAAATATTGCCAGTGCCATATTTCAAGAACAGACTCCAAAGCTAAAAATGTGCCTTTCCAAAGGGGTGCTCAGTTTGAGAATACCACTGATGAACTTTCATTTATCTTCAGACCGGCCTGAGCAGACAGCAGTGCAAAAGCAAGAAATATTGTGAGTGCCATATTTCATGGAACAGATTCCAAAGCTAAAAATGTGCCTTTCCAAAGGAGTGCTCAGTTTGAGAATACCACTGAAGAAACTTATTTTATCTTCAGATCAGACAGCAGTACAATAGCAAGAAATATTGCCAGTGCCATATTTCAGGGACAGATTCCAAAGCTAAAAATGTGCCTTTCCAAAGGAGTGCTCAGTTTGAGAATACCACTGAAGAAACTTCTTTCCTCTTCGGACCAGCCTGAGCAGACAGCAGTGCAAAAGCAAGAAATATTGACAGTGCCATATTTCAGGAACAGATTCCAAAGCTAAAAATGTGCCTTTCCAAAGGGGTGCTCAGTTTGAGAATACCACTGATGAACCTTCATTTATCTTCAGACCAGCCTGACCAGACAGCAGTGCAAAAGCAAGAAATATTGTGAGTGCCATATTTCATGGAACAGATTCCAAGGCTAAAAATGTGCCTTTCCAAAGGAGTGCTCACTTTGAGAATACCACTGATGAACCTTCTTTTATCTTCAGATCAGCCTGACCAGACAGCTGTGCAAAAGCAAGAAATATTGCCAGTGCCATATTTCAGGATCAGATTCCAAAACTAGAAATGTGCCTTTCCAAAGGGGTGCTCAGTTTGAGAATACCACTGAAGAAACTTCTTTCCTCTTCAGACCAGCCTGAGCAGACAGCAGTGCAAAAGCAAGAAATATTGCCAGAGCCATATTTCAGGAACAGATTCCAAAGCTAAAAATGTGCCTTTCCAAAGGAGTGCTCAGTTTGAGAATACCATGGATGAACCTTCTTTTATCTTCAGACCAGCCTGACCATACAGCTGTGCAAAAGCAAGAAATATTGCCAGTGCCATATTTCAGGAACAGATTCCAAAGCTAAAAATGTGCCTTTCCAAAGGAGTGCTCAGTTTGAGAATACCACTGATGAACCTTCTTTTATCTTCAGAGCAGCCTGACCAGACAGCTGTGCAAAAGCAAGAAATATTGCCAGTGCCATATTTCAGGAACAGATTCCAAAGCTAAAAATGTGCCTTTTCAAAGGAGTGCTCAGTTTGAGAATACCACTGATGAACCTTCTTTTATCTTCAGACCAGACAGCAGAGCAAAAGCAAGAAATATTGCCAGTGCCATATTTCAGGGACAGATTCCAAAACTAGAAATGTGCCTTTCCAAAGGGGTGCTCAGTTTGAGAATACCACTGATGAACCTTCATTTATCTTCAGACCAGCCTGAGCAGACAGCAGTGCAAAAGCAAGAAATATTGCCAGTGCCATATTTCAGGGACAGATTCCAATGCTAAAAATGTACCTTTCCAAAGGAGTGCTCAGTTTGAGAATACCACTGATGAACCTTCTTTCATCTTCAGACCAGCCTGACCAGACAGCTGTGCAAAAGCAGGAAATATTGCCAGTGCCATATTTCAGGTACAGATTCCAAAGCTAGAAATGTGCCTTTCCAAAGGGGTGCTCAGTTTGAGAATACCACTGAAGAAACTTCTTTCCTCTTCAGACCAGCCTGAGCAGACAGCAGTGCAAAAGCAAGAAATATTGCCAGTGCCATATTTCAGGAACAGATTCCAAAGCTAAAAATGTGCCTTTCCAAAGGAGTGCTCAGTTTGAGAATACCATGGATGAACCTTCTTTTATCTTCAGACCAGCCTGACCATACAGCTGTGCAAAAGCAAGAAATATTGCCAGTGCCATATTTCAGGAACAGATTCCAAAGCTAAAAATGTGCCTTTCCAAAGGATTGCTCAGTTTGAGAATACCACTGATGAACCTTCTTTTATCTTCAGACCAGACAGCAGTGCAAAAGCAAGAAATATTGCCAGTGCCATATTTCATAGAACAGATTCCAAAGCTAAAAATGTGCCTTTCCAAAGGAGTGCTCAGTTTGAGAATACCACTGATGAACCTTCTTTTATCTTCAGACCAGCCTGACCAGACAGCTGTGCAAAAGCAAGAAATATTGCCAGTGCCATATTTCAGGGGCAGATTCCAAAACTAGAAATGTGCCTTTCCAAAGGGGTGCTCAGTTTGAGAATACCACTGATGAACCTTCATTTATCTTCAGACCAGCCTGACCAGACAGCAGTGCAAAAGCAAGAAATATTGCCAGTGCCATATTTCATGGAACAGATTCCAAAGCTAAAAATGTGCCTTTCCAAAGGAGTGCTCAGTTTGAGAATACCACTGATGAACCTTCTTTTATCTTCAGACCAGCCTGACCAGACAGCTGTGCAAAAGCAAGAAATATTGCCAGTGCCATATTTCAAGAACAGATTCCAAAGCTAGAAATGTGCCTTTCCAAAGGGGTGCTCAGTTTGAGAATACCACTGAAGAAACGTCTTTCCTCTTCAGACCAGCCTGAGCAGACAGCAGTGCAAAAGCAAGAAATATTGCCAGTGCCATATTTCAGGAACAGATTCCAAAGCTAAAAATGTGCCTTTCCAAAGGAGTGCTCAGTTTGAGAATACCACTGATGAACCTTCTTTTGTCTTCAGAGCATCCTGACCAGACAGCTGTGCAAAAGCAAGAAATATTGCCAGTGCCATATTTCAAGAACAGATTCCAAAGCTAGAAATGTGCCTTTTCAAATGGGTGTTCAGTTTGAGAATACCACTGATGAACCTTCATTTGTCTTCAGACCAGCCTGAGCAGACAGCAGTGCAAAAGCAAGAAATATTGCCAGTGCCATATTTCAGGAACAGATTCCAAAGCTAAAAATGTGCCTTTCCAAAGGAGTGCTCAGTTTGAGAATACCACTGATGAACCTTCATTTATCTTCAGAGCAGCCTGACCAGACAGCAGTGCAAAAGCAAGAAATATTGCCAGTGCCATATTTCAGGAACAGATTCCAAAGCTAAAAGTGTGCCTTTCCAAAGGAGTGCTCAGTTTGAGAATACCACTGAAGAAACTTATTTTATCTTCAGATCAGACAGCAGTACAATAGCAAGAAATATTGCCAGTGCCATATTTCAGGGACAGATTCCAAAGCTAAAAATGTGCCTTTACAAAGGGGTGCTCAGTTTGAGAATACCACTGAAGAAACTTCTTTCCTCTTCAGACCAGCCTGAGCAGACAACAGTGCAAATGCAAGAAATATTGCCAGTGCCATATTTCAGGAACAGATTCCAAAGCTAAAAATGTGCCTTTGCAAAGGGGTGCTCAGTTTGAGAATACCACTGATGAACCTTCTTTTATTTTCAGACCAGCCTGACCAGACAGCTGTGCAAAAGCAAGAAATATTGCCAGCGCCATATTTCAGGGACAGATTCCAAAGCTAGAAATGTGCCTTTCCAAAGGGGTGCTCAGTTTGAGAATACCACTGATGAACCTTCTTTCATCTTCAGACCAGCCTGACTAGATGTAGCATGTCTTGAATAATTTCATGGATAGATTCAAAAGCTAGAAACAGAAGAATACATGAGCGCTTTGGACAACATATCATATGGGCATTAAGGACATAATGGATGACACGGAAATCTTTAGGAAACCAGCAAAATCACAGGTATGATCTCATACAAATTGAAGAGTTCGTACCTGTTAATTTTTTTGTTTTACAAATAAACTTTGATGTTAAACTAAGATGTTAGATTTCACTGTTTTTTTAAGAATTTGAATGAGATTGAATTTTAGGACAAATATTATGCATTTATTACATTTATTCATTGTTCAAATTCACCTACAATACAGCCAGGGGGTCAACATTGGTCGCCCATGACAGCGATACAGTTAACTATATGATATATTTTACATGTGGCTCCCAGACAACTTCTGTTGACTCAATGCGGCCCCTGCAAGTGAAAAGGTTGGACACCCCTGCTCTAGGTCATCTGTACTTGACTTTGGTGGTCTATACACTCCAACAATTGTTATATGTTCTAGGGTTGTTTTTATTGTTACAGTTACACAGTCTCTAGAAGTGGTGTTAATACTGAATATGTAATAAGCACAGGTCTTGTAACTATCTTTAATCCCTGTCATAACACCTCCGCCTGATTTTTTTGTTACTGTCTGTTACAGTAAAAACATTTATTCCCTGAAAGAACTGTTTTCCAGTCATTGTTCTTTAACCATGTTTCACAAACAATAACAACATCAATCTTGTGAGAACGTAGCAACTTTTCCAATTAAAAAAAATGTATTATTAATGCTAGCATTAACAACCATCAGATATACTTCAAATGTTGCTATCTGTGAACTGTTAAATTTTTGACCTGGTAAAAATCCTGCCTAGCGTTTGTCAAATATTGCAAAATATCTGCTGAAAAAATTATCTTCCCTGATCTTGAGAAATGCACGCTATCTTGTCTGAACACTTGTGCCCAAAGCTAGGACTGGATGCTCTACACATTTCCATTTTTTAAAACAGGACATTTTTTCCATGCAGGTATTTACCCCCCAAAATCTTTTCATTCATGGTGACCTGACTATCCTTTCTGTAGGCAATTTGTGAAAACTATGTCCTAACACCAGTACAAGCTATACTATCTCAGAGGGCTGTCAGTTCCCTACTAATAGTCATAGAGTCCTTGTGGATGAAATCGCTTGTACCAACATGAATAAAAACAGGTCCATACTTTCTTATCTTAAGGTATTCTAAGGCTTGTCTCACATCTTCTATTTATGCTCCTGGCAAGCATAACACTATTCAGTGTTCATTATCTTCTCTGCAAATATAAGTACCAGTTCCTCTAATAATTGAATCTCCAATTACAAGAATATCTATGCTGACCATCTCTAAAAAATCTTCAACTTCTGATACAGTGATATCTGCTTTATCAATTGTTACAAAGGATAGACCTTCATCACCATTAGTCTTATTAATCCCACTGTTTTCAATGTGTATTAAAGTCTCACCCAGCTTGCATACTGAAGGTTTTGACAGAAAAAATATTATCATACCCTGTAACCTATGTGTTACATAACAAAGCAGTATCCTTTTTATTATGTACTCTCTTTACTTTACAGACATTAATCAATTTCTATTTCTTCCTGTGTTGTGAATGTCTTCCTTTCATTCTTTTTTGTTTCCTTCAAAACAATCCAGATTCTCATATTGCTGAATACGTGCTTCTAAAATTCCAAAGTTATCATGGGCATCATCTTGTTTTATAGGGGCTGAATGATCTTTACAGACAATAAATGCATTGTTTCCCAAATGTGTTTCATCTGCTCTTTGCCTAACATTATTTATCTCACCAGTCCAGTCATAAATATATATTTAACAACAGTTCTTCAAGCCATGCCAGTTGCACAAGTGCAATCATCATCAAGTGTAGATTTACTTCTAACAATGGTAAACAAATCATCCAACTTTTGACACAAGGAACACAGATCAGCAGTGTTATCAGTTGTTATCTATAAATATGCATAGCATTTATTACACTGTACAAGATACATGTGCATTAGCAAATCATTAATTGCATACTCATTTAAACAATCCATATTCAGCTTCAAATGAATAAAATATTGTAAAAGAAAAGAATAATATAATGTGACCACAGAATTCAAAGAGAACTTACATCAACTTCTGTGAAAAAAGAAATCACACAGGCAATACACAACTAAATACTAAAGTAAGTACAGTAAAGTTGTTCTGACCATATAAGTTCTGCAAGCCAGCCAAAAGCTGCAATTCTTCATTATCATTCGCAGCCAAGCTGCTTTTTAACAGTAAAGATCTTTAAATATTAATCCAAGAAGGATTGTTTAGATATGGTCTGGATTTTCCTCCCTGCAGTCTGTGTGAATTTATAGCTGTCTAGGCCCCTTGGGATGGCTAGAGCTTACCTTTCTAAAACCTATCCCTTTTGAACAACCATCAGTGACATTAAAGGTAAAACAACAAAATATGAATCAAAGTAAGTCTTGTTAACAAGCTATCCATTCCTACATACAAGCATTGAAAAACAGTGATAACAAATAAAATATAAATTCAAATAGATCTTCTCCTACCAGTCAGCTCCACAGTAAATCACAAACCAAGGTAGGATTGTTTAGATATGCTCTGGATTTTCCTCTCTGCAATCTGTGTGAATTTATAGCTGTCTAGGACCCTTGGGGTAGCAACAGCTTGCCTGTCTAAAATCTATCCCTTTTAAACAACCAACAGTGGAATTAAAGGTAAAACAACAAAATACAAATCAAAGTAAATCTTGTCAACAAGCTATGCCTTCCTACCTACAAACAGTGAGAAATAACGATAACAAATAAAATATAAATTCAAATAAAACTTCTATTCCCTCTCAGCTCCACAGTAAATCACAATCCAAGGTAGGTTTGTTTAGATATGCCTTGGATTTAAAATCTGGCTCATATCTGATGTGACTATGATGTCACAGCTCTTACACTTGGTGCCACAGGAGAAGCTAGGAAGCAGGTGTATTTTCCAGACTTGGCATTGTCCAGAGTGATGATGGCTGTGGATCATCAGTGAGCCTGTTTGAGTGGAGGAATGTGAACCAAATTAAAATTTTCACTTTTTTCTTTTATTAGTGAACCATGTTTGTTTTTTCTTTTGGTACTGAACCATGTTTGTGTATAGACGGGCAATGTGCAAATGTAAAATGTAATAGTGAATATACATTACTTGGTAACTATTCATTATGACCCCTTCTCAGTAAAAATGACTACTATGGGACTCCAAACCTGCTTTACCTATGTTCTTGCTTTTTTAGCTCAACCTTTTTACACCTTGTGACAATAGGAGGTACTGCCAGCATAGCTAGCAGGAATTTTGTAAATAATTATATGTCCTTTGCAAATATCAAACTGATGTATACAAGATGCTTGTGTTACAAATGTATTACAACTGTATGTCATATGTATATCAAACTGATTTGTACTGACATTTGTGCTGAAAAGGTATTTGTAAAGTGTTTGTGTTTGAAATGCATCTGCAGTGTGCTATACTGGAGAGAACAGAAATGTACAGGCACTATTGTAACTGTTTAAATGTATATGTTTTAACAGAGGAAACTCAATACAGGAGGTTAACCTCAGTCCAGAAGACTTTAAAATATATCTGAAATTAAATCACTTTTTGGGCTGAGTCATAAAGATGCTATCCCACAGGTTTAAATGCAGCCAGAGACACAAAGTCTGTACTATGAAGCTTTCTGTATTGTCTTTGGGGTGAACTAATTACTACTCTGAAAGTGTGGATGTATGCAATTGTTTTATGTCTTCCAGCACCTGCCACAGATCAGAGCAAAAGTCCTTGTGTGTGTATTTTTACAGGTAGGTGCTAAATCCTGCCAGCTTCCAGCAATGGGAGGTTTGCATGGGAACTAGAAGTCAGACAACCAGAAGTGATATTCTGCAAGCTATCCCAGAGGTAATATTCTAGATATTATTTTGAGAAGTCTCTTGGTGAGACTGAGCATTCTGTATTTTGTCTTGGGCCTGAAAACAAGATGGACCACTCTCCACATCATTTACCTTGCTCTATTAAGTAAGTATGGAATAGTAATTCTCTTAGATTCAGTCAGGAATATAGTCAAGCTTAGTTAAGATATTGTTTTTCTTTATTTGTCTGATTCTGTCCTGCAGGGTTATTTTAAATATTTCCTGTGATTTTGAACTCTAATGTCACTGTAAATTGATATTTAGTATTGTATTGTTCTTTTATTTATTATTAAAGTCATCTAAAAACCTTCCATATAGTGTCCAATAACATTTATAGGAGGACTTTAACAAGTATTGATTTTCCCAATAGGCCATAACAATATTAGCATAAGTGGGTGCACAATGTGCCCCCATGGCCACTCCTTTTTCTTGCTTAAAATATTCTCCTTGAAAAAAGATAAAGTTATTTTTTAACACCAATTCCATTAATACCAAAATTGTCCTAAACTCATTTTGGGTAATTTCCTTGTATCCAATCAACATCTCCTCAAACCATTCCATACCAACATCATGTGGTATACTAGTAAACAAATCCACTACATCCAAGGTCCCAAAAGCCAGTTCCTCATCATACAAATTAGGTTGTAATTTCTTCAAAATCCAGGAATCTTTAAAGTATTAACGTAGTTCAAAACTAACTCTTTCACCTTCACAGCAACAAACTTTGCTAAAGGTACTGTTACTGACCGTTTGCAGACATAGCTCATAAGGGAGGGTCATAGATGTCTGTACTTTTGGGATCCCAAAAATAGAAGGAACCTTTGGCTTCTCAACATGTAAATAGTTGTAGGTTTTAATGTCAATTAGTCCTTCCATTAATAAATCATTTAAGGCAGCCTGATTTTTCCTATATGCTATGTTAATTTCATTTAAGGAAATTCTAGAATATTTATTGGTATCATTCAATAATTCCATAATTTTGCCTTCATATTGAATGTGATCCATAAGCACAACCCCCCCCCCCCCCCACCTTTGTCTGGTTTCATTACTCTTAAATTACCATTATTACTCAAATCTTTTAAAACCTGATTTTCATTCATTGTCAAATTCGGATACACAAAATTGTGTTTCAAACCA
Source organism: Protopterus annectens (assembly GCF_019279795.1). Lineage (NCBI taxonomy): Eukaryota > Metazoa > Chordata > Ceratodontiformes > Protopteridae > Protopterus > Protopterus annectens. The sequence continues at coordinate 955,326,349 of NC_056732.1, forward strand.
CACCTTAGTTCTTTTTCCAACTTTCACTCAAAGTTCCTCAATTGGGGGTGTAAAGGTGGATTAAAAGTACTACTACTTGCCAAACTGTATTGGTTAAAAGTAGTTCCCTTTCCATTAAAAAATATTTCCAAATTTTTCTTTCTCAAAAACATTTTCACATCCACTAATAATTTAAAAATGTTAGATATCTGCCTTGGTATAAACCCAAAGCCCTTGGAAAATAAATCAAAAAGTGTTCTATCCACAACAATATCAGAATAATTAAAAACGTTAAAATCTTTGTAAGACCATTTGTTACCTTCCTGTATAATAGGCTCAGTTAATTCCATCTCTTTTCCTTCCTCTCCTGAGGTCCCCAACCCCTGCCCCTGTAGTTTTTTGTATTGTACACTACAGGTTGTGTTTCCATCAATCTTTCAAATCTCCTAAGTGGAGGAAATTCGGGACATTCCTGCTCATTTTCTTGTACACAAACTTCATCATGTGTCACCCCATCATAAGGTTCTCTACCCCAACAAGACTTTTCTTGGTTAGTCCAACTTTTAGGCTTGGGATATTGCGTTTTGTTTTTGTATTCTTTAGTGTCCCTCTCAATTTTCCCCACCTTCCTGTTCTGCACTTCTATACATTTAAATTCTAAATTCCTTAATAATTTTTGATATTTATTTTTTTCTTCCTCCACTTTAAACAAGTAACTAGTAATACCCTTATTCACACTTTCTATTTTCTCATGCAATTTCTCCATCATTACAATTTGCTGAAAGCATTTGATCAGTGTGGCTTTGATATTATGCAAGCTATTATAAAAAACAATGTAGGTGAGATGGAGAAATTGCATGAGAAAATAGAAAGGGTGAATAAGGGTATTACTAGTGACTTGTTGTTTAAAGTGGAGGAAGAAAAAATTAAATATCAAAAATTATTAAGGAATTTAGAATTTAAATGTATAGAAGTGCAGAACAGGAAGGCGGAGAAAATTGAGAGGGACACTAAAGAATACAAAAACAAAACGCAATATCCCAAGCCTAAAAGTTGGGCTAACCAAGGAAAGTCTCATTGGGGTAGAGAACCTTATGATGGGGTGACACATGATGAAGTTTTTGTACAAGAAAATGAGCAGGAATGTCCCGAATTTCCTCCACTTAGGAGATCTGAAAGATTGATGGAAAAACAACCTGTAGTGTACAATACAAAAAACTACAGGGGCAGGGGTTGGGGACCTCAGGAGAGGAAGGAAAAGAGATGGAATTAACTGAGCCTATTATACAGGAAGGTAACAAATGGTTTTATAAAGATTTTAACGTTTTTAATTATTCTGATATTGTTGTGGATAGAACACTTTTTGATTTATTTTCCAAGGGCTTTGGGTTTATACCAAGCCAGATATCTAACATTTTTAAATTATTAGTGGATGTGAAAATGTTTTTGAGAAAGAAAAATTTGGAAATATTTTTTAATGGAAAGGGAACTACTTTTAACCAATACAGTTTGGCACGTAGTAGTACTTTTAATCCACCTCTACACCCCCAACTGAGGAATTTTGAGTTAAAGGTGGAAAAAGAACTAAGGAGTGGTTTGAAACACAATTTTGTGTATCCGAATTTGACAATGAATGAAAATCAGGTTTTAAAAGATTTGAGTAATAATGGTAATTTAAGAGTAATGAAACCAGACAAAGGTGGGGGGGATGTGCTTATGGATCACATTCAATATGAAGGCAAAATTATGGAATTATTGAATGATACCAATAAATATTCTAGAATTTCCTTAAATGAAATTAACATAGCATATAGGAAAAATCAGGCTGCCTTAAATGATTTATTAATGGAAGGACTAATTGACATTAAAACCTACAACTATTTACATGTTGAGAAGCCAAAGGTTCCTTCTATTTTTGGGATCCCAAAAGTACAGAAGGACATCTATGACCCTCCCTTATGAGCTATAGTGTCTGCAAACGGGTCAGTAACAGTACCTTTAGCAAAGTTTGTTGATGTGAAGGTGAAAGGGTTAGTTTTGAACAACGTTAATAGTTTAAAAGATTCCTGGGATTTTTTGAAGAAATTACAACCTAATTTGTATGATGAGGAACTGGCTTTTGGGACCTTGGATGTAGTGGATTTGTTTACTAGTATACCACATGATGTTGGTATGGAATGGTTTGATGAGATGTTGATTGGATACAAGGAAATTACTCAAAATGAGTTTAGGACAATTTTGGTATTAATGGAATTGGTGTTAAAAAACAACTTCATCTTTTTTCAAGGAGAATATTTTAAGCAATAAAAAGGAGGGGCCATGGGGGCACATTGTGCACCCACTTATGTTAATATTGTTATGGCCTATTGGGAAAATCAATACTTGTTAAAGTCCCCCTATAAATGTTATTGGACACTATATGGAAGGTTTTTAGATGACTTATGTTTTTTATGGATAGGGAATCAAAATAACTTTGATGAATTTGTTGATTACCTTAAGGGTACAACTGAATTTTTTGATTTTACCTATAAATTCAATGAACATGAGTTAACTTATTTAGATATAAATATTAAGAAAAACAATGGAAATTTTGTATCCAGGATTCATAGAAAGGAAACCTTCTCAAATTCGTATCTACATTTTACTAGTTCCCATCCACTACACCAGAAAAAGGGGGTGATGAAAGGGCAACTTGTTAGAACATGTAGGGTGACTTCAGATGATCAAATTTTTACATGTGAAGTGATGAAATTGAAAGAGTTATTTTTAAATAGAGGGTATCCCAGTTAATTATTTGATAAAGTATTGAAAGAAGTATGGGAAGAAAGGAAGGGTAGGTTTGCCCCAATTTTGGGGAAAACATCTCCCCAAAAAGGAAAAGAAGAAAAATCGAGTACTTGGTTAGGCAAAGAGTTTAACTCAGGGTTTGTCACCACATACGATGGTCAGTCTGGTGTTGTGAGAAGGATAATAGACAGGGAATGGGATAATTTTTCTAAGGTTTAAGATTTGAAATTTATTTTTGATGAACCTTTAACACATATTTACCATAGGGGGAGTACTATTAAAACCTTTCTAGAAAGGGGCTCCAACAAATCTAAGGAACGAATGTCCACCAGGGAGAAGAAAGGGTTGTATAAATGTGGTAGGTGTAATTACTGTGCCTACCTTAAAACTGGTGATTCCTATTATTTGAAAGCTAGAAGAAGGAATGTATTGTTACACACCTATGTTAATTGTAATACCAAGGGGGTTATATATTTAATTACCTGTAAGGAATGTGAATCCTTTTATGTGGGTAAATCTGAGAGAAAATTAAAACAGAGAATTTACGAACATCTTTATGATATTAGGAACAAATGTGAAAATAATGCATTCTACAAACATAGTATGACATGTAAAACAACAGGATTTCAGTTTTTTGTACTTGAGCTAGTTCCCTTGGATCCCAGGGGTGGTATGTGGGACACCTTGGTTGAGTACAGAGGACTATACTGGCAGCTAATTTTGGAAGCTAATAGACCTCCTGACCTAAATGATATGATTTCTTTAGCGCCAGTATTGAAATTAAGATCTGCCAAACTGTAATTGCCCTTTATTCCATGTTTTTATTATGTTTTTATCATTTTTAGAGTAATTATATATACTTACACATACATACTTTTGAATATTTTTTTAGATACAAGAGGGAGCCCAAGACCACTTTATTATTTTATGCTTTAGACTAACTTTATTAGTGGTTTTTAAATGTTTTTTAATATCTATATATTTATGACAAGGATAGAACATTTATGGGAAATGTTATTCATTGTTTCAATACTGGTGTAATTTATGAATTTTAGTGTTTTATATATACATATATATATATATATATATATATATATATATATTTATTCATATATATTTTTTTAGATGAGAGGGAAGATCATTTGTTACCTGTTAATTACTTCTGTTTTTTTATTGGATGTTTGATGGGATGAAGTAATATATGAAGGGGAAGTGTGGGATGTTTTAGCCATCTGAAGAAGTTGAAGACGAAAACGTTTTGTGTGTGTTATGCGTTTATGTGGATTGCTTTCTTATTTTTATTAAACGGAGTTAGTGCATCCAACTTGGTTTGTGGTGATATGTTCTTGGTTATTGGTTTTTATCAGTATCATCGATCCTTTGTTTGGTTATGTGTGTAATAATTGTCAGGTATATCATGGATAGGTATGGCTAAATATTCCTCTTATGTCCCCCACAGCTGGAATGTAGCGAGCCGTAAACCAGGAGGCTCACATCAGTCGCCTGGTGAGGTTGCAACTAGAGGCAGGTCAGTAATACTCATGCATTTACTATCATAGGAAATAAGAATAAAAGTAGTAGTAAAATAATTGCTTGTATAAAACCTATATTGTTCAAGGCAAGTACTTCATACACTAGAGAATATGGCAGGAAGAGTCTCATATTGTTTGTAAGTCAACAAAAGTATAATAGCCTGACAAAACAGGTCTAACTGCTGGACTGCATGTGTATATCCTTGTATCATATGGTAATGTAGATATGCAATCATGTAATAGTACTGTAGTATTAAGCGCTGTTACCCAAACCGTGCACCATAAATTGAATGTGTAGGAATGCCTGTATATGACAGGTGTAATCCCCAGAGGCCATTTAGTACAACTGAGAGACACATAGACAGTAAACAGAAAACATGGAAGCAGCAAACACTGAATAGCACATTCAACTGAGATGTGAACTGTTGCTTTTTTAAGCACACACAGCCACGGTTCGAATCCTGCCAGTGGTAGTAGTCTGCATACAGAATCATACCCCACAACTGTACAGGTATGTCCAGAATGTCTATTAAAATGGTCCATATCTGTTGCCTATCAACCTGTCTCCCTGGGAAGTCAGTGGGATGATCCCAGATGTATAGGCAGCAAACAGGAAATACAACTGATCGACACACAGCTATGAGAACAAAGCTGGCACACTAGCAACTCTCCAATACCTTATGTGACTAAGAAGCCATGTATGTCCCATTTACACCCCAACTTGTCAAGCTGCGGTCAGAGTGTGTACAGTAACAGAGTGAGATGTATGTGCATAATAGTAATGTGGAATTTGGTACTGTTTGTGGGAACATTCATGTAGTGCTAATAAACATTCTTCCCACAGATCTGTCAGATACCAACACTGTGCCCAGAAATACAAGAATGATATGCAGTCGCTCTGAATAATGAGGTATTACACATCACTGTCGTCCACACTGTCCTACAACATATAACTGTTTAGGAAATCTGTATAGGAGTGTTGTAATACAAGGTCAGAATGCAAAAGCACAGGGGATTAATAAGACAGAAAACAGATAGGAGATATACAGCAATATCTATATAGCAGACACAACTATGATGGACAGTTTTTAAGTTGTAGCAGACACAGCTATGGTCTGAATCCTGAGAGTGGAATTAGGCTGCATACAGATTCATATCCCACAACTGTACAGATGAGGCCAGAATGTCCAGCATAAGTGCCCATATCTGCTGCCTGTCCCCCTGTCCACCCTATAAGTCTGTGGGATGATCCCAGATGTTTAGCCAGCAAACAGGGAATACAAGTGATTGTCAAACATCATGAGAACACACCTGTCATTGTAGCAACCCCTGAAACTGTAAGGAGAGTAATATTTCAAGTATGTCCTATCTACACTCCCATGTTGTCAAGCTGTGACCAAAGTGTGTACAGTAACAGAGAGAGATATATGTGCATAATACTAATGTGTAATCCAGAACTCTGTGTGACAACAGTCAGGTAGTGTGAACAAACATTGCTCCCAGTGGTATATTGGATACTAACACTGTGCTAAGAAATACAGACCATTATAACCTGTATTGGTACTGTTCACTCTGGTATTGCAAAAATTGTGAGCGTTGCAGTTTCTCTGAATAATAAACTATCACTGGTCACTGTCACCGACACTGTGCTACATAATATAACTGTGTAGGGAAGCAGATATATGTGTGTGCCAGGTGACTAAAGGTGGAAGAGGGCAATATTTTAGATATGTCCCAGCAAACAAGCATGTGGTCAACACATGGCCAAAGTCTGTGCAGAAAATGTTGGATAGCTATGTGCAAAACATCAACCCGGAATCCGGGAGTATGTGTAGAAACAGCTAGTTAGTGTTAACAAACATTCCCTCCACAGGTATACCAGGTAAGAGGTGTATACTGCAGGTAAACTGGTTCATGTGTAATGATGATAATGACAGCCATATCACTGTCCGAATTAAGGCTATAGGGTAGTGTAGTAAGACTTCTAAGGTACAGATAACAGCACTGACTAGGAAGGTAATGTGGACTACAGGAATATACTAGTTGTTAATTGACATCTTCCCCCCCCCCACCATATCTCCAACAATAATCAACATACCCACCCCAACTGGTATGTAATGACTCTGATAATGTTCAATTGTTTGATAAATATTTTCATGGTTCCCATGCATGTGGTGTATGGAATAATTCCAACATTGGTGGCATGGTGCCATCAATGTACCTGCATACTTTTCTTATTGCCACTGTGGTCCCATATATGCATGTGTTCTGTTTGCTATGCAACTGTTCTGTAGCTGGTGTCTGGGTTAATGGGAATATCTATGCAAGCTGTTATACCAAACCCTGGAATGTGTTGACTATTACTAACCCACATATGATGATGAAATCTAAACACTATAGCATGCTTGGGAAGGCCAGTCCCAGTGGACCCACCTGTCCCACCTCAGCTGGCCATGGCACCGGGCACCAGCATGTCTGGCGCCCAACCCCAGACCTCCCTGTCCATTGGAATTGCCTCAGGAGATGAGGCTCACTCCCCTGGGAGTGGGCATGGATAGGCACTTGTCACCCATCGCCAGGTTGGGGTCGTGGTGCGTAGAGAGATCGACCAGCAGTTTGGTGATCTTCTATGCCAGCTTGAGGGCCACGTGTTGTGATTAGAGAGTCAGCCTGGCTCTGAGACTCAGCCCCCAGCACAGCCACCTTCAGGGCTGTGAAGGTGCCATAGTGACTACCCATGGGTGGGGACCACAGTCCCACTGTTACCACTAGGGGGCTTGTAGGCTTCTGATATGCAAACACCCCTCCCCTTCAAGGTGTTTACCCCCAACATGTGTCATATACAACCCCTGTATGCATCTTGTTTGTAATGTCTGTTAACCTACCCAACCTATCTCCCCAAATATACCTACTACCTCTCCCCAACATCCCACTCTCACCTGAAAAAAAAATGGCAATCTGTTCCCACAAAAAAAATATCTTGCTACATACATTGCTGTCCATTTTGCACACGTATCCACTGGACATGTAATCCAGTCTAATGGGCGTCAGAAATTATTATTGTTGTCCTCCCCCCTCTCCCAGGGTTTGAGTGTCCACGTCTACACTCCAGATTCAGTGTATATGCACAGCTGTTGCTGTAGAAGAAATGGGCAGCTATGGACCTTCCCTAAACCCTTCCTGCACATCCCTGGCTATTTTTCCTACTGTCTTTCCCTCTTTCAGCCTCTTTTTTCACCACTTTCCTATCAACCCCTTTTTCTTTTCTTTTAAAGAAATTAGCATGGGGTAAGAGGGACTAAGCACTTTTAAACAGCAGTAAGCAGGTTTAAGCCTGTTTGCGCAGGGGTAAGCAATGCCTACACAGGTTAAGCAATTCAAAAGCTAACAGAGTATAGGAAACTGTAACCGGATGATAGCAGTGCTTACCTTCATGCAAACCCGCGCAAACCCACTTACAACTGCTTTAAAGTGCCTTAATCATTCTGTATCCAACGGCCAGTGTTCTGCTCAGCAACAAAGTAAACAGTCTCTGCAAGGCTCGAAGCCAGGACCCTGCACACCATAGACAAAGTGATTTACCACTAAGCCATGCCAAATATATATAACTCTGATGTTTTCAAAAACATATCATCCAGCCCAGTCATGCAACAGTACAGAGAATGTATTCCAACATTTAGATGTATGAGTGTGTGCAAATATATTAATATCTAAACAGATACAACATATCTATATATGTGTGTGTGTGTGTGTGTGTGTGTGTGTGTGTGTGTGTGTGTGTGTGTGTGTGTGTGTCTGTGTGTATATATATATATATATATATATATATATATGTAAATATATACATATATATATATATATATATATATATATATATATATATATATATATATATATAAATATATATGAACATATATACATGCAAATGCCTACATCAACACATATATATGTCTACACCTATATGTCTACATATACACAGCAAGTTACATATATATATAAAAGCAGACATATATCTATGTATATATATATACATATATATATATATATATATATATATACATATATATATATATCTAGGTATATATGGCCATACATCTGTAGATAACAATTGTAGATTAACTAAAACATATATGTCCACATGCACTGTTAATGTGGTTGAAAGTCCCCAAACAATATACGTCTTGTACGAATATGTATACCCCCCCACAGCCAAACACATCCACCCTGCAATACACTACCACGTGTTGCAGATCCTATAACCAGGACCTGACACGACACAGGCACAAGATGTTAACATCCCACCTGTATGATGTCAGGCTGTTACTGGTAACATATCATGCAGTACAGTCTGGCGCCCATAGGAAATGTAAAATGTGGAAGCTATCAACATCTCCAGGATACATATACACAGACACATATATGCGGATACAGATATACAACATTATATATACATATACATATATATATATATATATATATATATATATATATATATATATATATATATACATATATATATATATATATATATATATATATATATATGTATATATATATATATATATATATATATATATCTATATATATACATGTGACTACACATACACACGCAGAGATATGTACAGTAACATACATATGTAGAAGGTGCATACAATATGGAACACCCACTATGCCTACAGTTAACACCTTAACAACTGGACACTGTATGGGCCACCCATACAAATGACAATCGTTGCCTGCAACATATACCCACAGAGAGGTCATAGGCTAAAACCCTACACACAGGTTTGCAGAAATGGAAATCCTTTATTTGTGTACTATTACAGTTTTATATGCCATATCATATAGCTGTTCAGACACTGATATCCATATAAACAGAGTAATGCAACTGTGAAACAGTTATACTAATACAGTAGTCTGGAAAGGTTTACAACTGTTGCTGTTCAGGCCAAGCCCTTCAAATTATAGAATAGTAAAGACAGACTGGGTCACAGGATACCAAACAATCAACAGTAAGTAATGCAGGTGTATAGTTCAGCAGCTTCTCTCTACACTCTGTACAAAATCACTAGGTGGTAAAGACTTCAGTTGACCAAATGGGATGTAACTGTTACATAACAAGGCATAACTGACACCATCACAGGCACACTGACAAACAGAACAGTCTGTATGGCAGGAGGCAGTAGGCCTGCATTAATCCAATGTATGTAAGTTATGTAAATATAGGTGAATTGTATGGTACTGTACATCCAGATACCTTAAGGCAACTCACCCCTGATACTCCCACATTTTGTAACAGCCTAGGTTATTTATGGTGCATCCACCTCCCCCTAGACTCAATAATACATGGCCATATACCACTGTTACATACACTGACCTTTGGAGTGCATAAGGGCACACATGTACTGTTTAGGTGAAACCCACACATATATGACCCCAGCCCCACTGTATGTGTGGGTGATACAACAGCAGTGGACTGATGGCAGCAATGGCAGTGTGATATACTCACAGCGCACTACAGAACAACCCCTTACAGCATGTCATATGTGCAAAGCTTGGTATGTGGTGGAGGACAGAGGCTGGAACACAGGCCCATATGTGGAAAATTGTTGCCATACACTAAGCAAGTTGCTGATGTTACAAGATAGTCTGCAACATACCCTTAGTCAGGGAATTGAGGTTAGAAACATAAATGTATGTAGCCATGTACTGATAACACTCAACACACACACTGCCAGTGAAATATCTGACACAGGACTTGTGTGGTGGACAGACAAAACATGATAGGTACACCTCTGGCCACCAAGACGATAGGCCCACAGTTGAGAGCTATGCAGACAGACTGCATTCCAAGGTAAACTAGTATGTACACACACACCCTGTAACACCAGTACTATACAAAGCATAACACAACTCTACTCACACTCTGTAGTTCTGAAATCTCTTACAAATATGTAGCTGGCCTGAGTGTGCCGGTTCTCCTGTAAGAGTTATTGCTACCTGCTGTCTGTAACACTGATGTCCACACACAGGAAGGATGTCCATCACACAAGGAAGGTATAAGGACCATGCCCACATGATATAGGGATTTATAGTAGGTGGTTGCCATGACAGTGGTAACTGGAAGTACTACACAGCAAGCTGCATGCAGTTAGCAAGTGGAGGACACTGACTGGTGCAGAGGCCATCACCTGATCATGTGCATCACCTACTAAAGCCATGCTGCAATCTAGTCAAAGCAGCTCAATCCATTTACTGGAGAGAGAGAGGGAGAGAGAGAGAGAGAGAGAGAGAGAAAAAGAAAGACAAATCTCTTCAAAATAAAAGCCTAAGTCAAAGACATTTAGCCAGCTGTCATTCAACAAGACATCATTCCCACAACAGGTATGTGAAGTATATATACATGTAATAGAATACAGTACCTGGTCCATCATAATGGGATAGATAATGTGGAATGATTTATATGTGCCATCAAGTGTTGTTGTGATGATGTTCAACTGAACAACTGCTATGGACAATAGTGTCTATCCCTGTGGGTAGTGGGCCATAGCTGTCAACTGTGCAGGTCAGCACTGACAGACAAGATGTAAGCCATCATAGTGTGTGTTGTGTAATGGGAAGTATGTATATTACATGGCCAATAGCTGGTGGTGGAAGTATTGCATTATGATGGACATGTGGGAGCCATGGCCCACCACTCCTAGGATACTCAGGTTAATCTGCAATGTAGCATGCCAGAATGCCATAGGTGTGTAATAGGGTTACCTGCAATTGGGACCTACATATACCCCCATAATGTCAGGCCATGTCCATATGTGACATCTGTCTGTGTTGTAGCAAGGCAGAACAGTGCAGCTGTGCAGGAAGGTGTTGTGAGATTGTGGAGCTGATGTCTGAATGTACCCCACTTATAGGTATGCATATATGTACATATGTCACATATATAATATATAAAAATATATATGTATATCAGCATGTATGTCCAGAAATATACATATACCCATGTGTAGACATATATATGTGCACATATATACATCACATATATCTACACATATATAGATATATACCTATATGCAGATGTCTACATATATACAAACACACACACAAATATATATGTGTGTATGTAAAGACATGTCCCCTATATTACTACCACGGTGATGCTTGCTATGTGCAAGGCACCAGCACACATAGCAATACACACAGATATGTACAGCTAGCAGTGAGTGCACCATGGATGGGTATGTCACATGTTACTCCCTTGTTGGGACCACATTGCCCCTGTCTGTGAAGAATGCAATGGGAATATGGGGAAGTATGGCAGGTACACATGTGGAGGTGGTCAGGATTGGTAGATATAGAGGACAGACTACAGGGGTGGTATGTGACACATGTGGTGGGTAAACACAGTGGATGGTGTATGTAGTCTGTGGTGTGGACACCCCATGGGCCCCAGTATGGGCACAATGGGAACAAGCCTCCCACCCACTACTACTCACAACAGCAGTCCATGTCCTGAAGGTGCCTGGTCTGGAGGCTGAGCAGGAGGAGCATATTGGCCCTGTGAATGTGTACTGGGTGCCTCGGACTGATGTAGCACATCCCTCATGTGTCTGTGGAGCCCGGTATAGAGCAGAACTTAGACCTGAGCTCAGGGGACAGGAACATGTCTGTGTGTGCCCTGGGGGGGGGCAACATCCCATGGGTGGTTCCACCTGATGGTATTGCTGGAACAGTACATGAGGAGGCCCTAGGTTGGGTCACACATGTGGTGTGGCCAGGTATCATGGGCAGATAGTTTTGGAGAGGTGGATCTGCTGGCCAATAGAACATATACATGCTATTGTGTCACAATTATATGTTGGTAGTAATAGTCTATACAATCCCTGTACATGTCCAACAGCATGCATATATATCCTTAATAACACAGAATGTCAGATGTGCAGCAATCTCAGAGCAGCCATACCACTGGCATACATGGAACCATAGTGACCCTGACAGTGACATGCAAGTGAATAGTTTGTAACACGCCAGCAATGATAGTGTCCACACAGGGGACATGGCTATAATCACATAGCAGAAGGTGTGGTACAATACAATATCTGTCCAACTGGTAGGTAAGCTGTAGCCATACCTAATGAGTTGTGTGTACAGTTTGTTGAAGCTGATATGGTAGTGGGGTGACAGAGATGTGTATTACAAACTGTGGTAACCTTGCTGTATGAGTTGCTCAGACCTGTATCCATCTTTATGTCTTTCAGCCAAGATGGCACATGCATGGTTGCCCACTTACTTCCATGCAGAGAATGAAGTGTTGATAGCACACATGATCCAGCACTATCCAGTGCTGTTTGGCAGGGCCACACATGAGCAGCAGGAGTGGACCGCCCTGTGGAATGACCTAGTCCACAGGGTGAATGATGTCGGACTGCACAACCGCAGTTATGAACAGGTCAAGCATCATTGTACTGACCTGCTTCGCAATGCCCGTTGACATGCTGCTGCAATCTGGAAGGATCACCTCGCCACGAGGGAGGGCCATGCCATCCATCCCACCCTGAAATGTGTGGAGGAGCTGCTGGCCAGCCTCATGGCACCTACCCATCCGGACAGCCAACAACCACTGGACTCCTTTGTGGAGGTGGGTGTCACCCACACACCGGCCGAGGAGCATGCAGGTAAGAACACAGGGCACATCAGTAGACCACTATTGTGTATATATCCACATTGGTACAGGTAGATCATGCATATCTGCCATGTCATAAATATATTGTGTTGCTGCATTGTAGTGATAAACAGATGTCCAGATGTGGTAGTATCATGGGAATGTACCATTGATATATGGTAATACTGCACCCACCCTGTAGCACTGCCACAGGTGTGGCCACTGACATTGCATCTCTCACCCTCTTATATAGATCCCTCCGGGATACCACCAAGGCAGCAGCCTGTAGCTGGTTAGTATGTTTTATGTAGATGCTTGCCAACACACATGTAATGGTGATGGTATATTCCGTGCACACATCTAACACACCTACCTGAATGCATGCTGTACATGTGCATGTATTGTTGGTGTGAAATGCGTGGTCTTAGAGGGGTGACCATGATGGGGTATTGGAAGGGTATGTCAGACACCTGCATGATAACTAACATCCTGTCATTGTGGAATGTGTCCACAGGGAGTAACATACTGGTGGTAGACATGGCCTACAGTAGTGACATGTTCGGAACAACACCCATATACAGTGCAACACCAGTGTATATACCTGTAGGACACTGGCAACTGCTGCAGAGATGCACTATGGTATAAGGCATTACAGTAGTCCACATTATCAGCTGGGTCTATGCTGCAGCATGTGGTGTTCAGTGTATGGGGCATTGCAAAGTGAAACACATGTGTAGGGCTTACTTGTCATGCATCTGCATAAAAGCTGAAGGAGGGGGGATCTCAGCATGACACACCAGTGCACTGCAGCAGGGATCCAAAGGATCATAGGCATGGCTCTATCTGCACATAGTCAGGTTCAGGACCTGTGTCAGCCGTAATCCTACCCACACAGCAATAGTGATGGCACTGTGTGAACACCATGGGATGTGCACATGTGTAGACCTTGCAATCATGCAGAATAGGGGGACATGTGTAGGGCAGACTGAACATACACTGGCAAATGCAGATGGCCCACTCTGGTATACCCCTGCCAGGAGCAGTGACTGCTGTAGTACACACAACAAGAGGTGCAATAAACCGACATGATAAGGGTGTGCACACATATGCCCACATGGTGTGTATGCATTGCGGTCAGCAGCTGCACACCTAACACAATCTGTAGACACTGCATGTGAAAGTACAGGACATATGTCACATATCGGGCTCGTGTACTGCTATGATATGCGGTGATGTGGTCTCGTGGCAGATAAAGGATGTGTGTGTAAAATCAATAAAGGTGTGTACACCCCCCATAGCCATGGTATGCTCTGATGGTTGTCAGTGTAAGAGTATTGCAGTGGTCATACATGGTCTGTTGATGTTGACAGCTGTAAATCAGGCATCAGGCATTCACCAGTGACAACTGTCCACATATCATCCCAGGTATGTGTTGCTGAAAAACATAGGGACTATGAGAAGTAAAGCTGACATAACTGACGTAAGTACTACACATTCCCCAATGGCTTGTACACCTGTGAGTTGTGGTGCATAGTACATGGCAGGGTGCAGAACAGGTGCATAACAATACTGTGTACATGGGTGCAGTGGTATCCAGGGGAAGGGGCATCACTTAGTGACACTGCACATACATCACACACATGTATACTGTTCCTAGCATGGATTGACTATAGCTGAACTGTATACTGTTCTGTGCCATATGTTCCACATGTTGGCGGATGGGTAATAGGAGGACTGTGTGTACTATCAGTGTGCAACCTCACCTGTATGCATGTGTGTGTGTGCATCCTGGTGGTTAGTTAGTTTGCCTGCAGCGTCACTCTGGTGAAGTGGAGGGAGGTAGATGCATGTAGGATGTGTGTGTCCATGTCTGTGTTTGTGTGTGGCTATGTATGCACATGTGTGATTGTGGAGTGTTCATATGGCTGCACCACCCTTTGGGACCATGCAGTATATGGACTGCCACATTACACACCAGGAATACCTGTCATGTGTGTAATCGCAGGACAGCAAATAGTATAATATGGTCTGTAGCATGAAACATGCATCCAGAGTGAAGACACCAGGTACACCCTTAATATCGCAGTCAGCAGAGAGTTCACCTACAACCCATGTATGCAGCTCTACATATGCATTGGGGAAGTACTAGTCAACACCATGGAGTATATCCAAATATTACAGTTGTCACATGATAGGCTAAAGGAGCAGCATATCTGGCATGTACTGAGCATTGCATACACGACACACCAGTGTGAGATATTATTGATACAACACAGTAGCCTACGCATATAGGGGCCATGCACATCATTTCTGGGCATATAGAGGGTGCATACCAAATGACAGCAATGAGGCCATGTAAATCCACTACACACATGACAGGCAGGTAAAGTAGCAACAGGCCTTTTGTTTTGATCTCTTGTGTGGGCATTTAGAGAACTGTGATGTTAATGAGTGGTATCAATGTGTGTATGTTAACAAGTGTGATGCAGGGTAGGGTAACACATGGACATATACATGGGACTGTCTGTAAAGTCATGGACAGGTAGGTATTATGGAGGTGTGTGTGTGTGTGTGTGTGTGTGTGTGTGTGTGTGTGTGTGTGTGTGTGTGTGTGTGAACTGTTAGGCAATGCTGTACAGGTTTTAAAGTGTGTTTATTGTTTTCTCCCACAGGTGGCGAGGTGGGTCAGGGTCCCTCCTGCACGCAATCTGATGTTGGTGTCCATACAGACACTGAAGATGATGATAGTATTGTTGAGGCACAGGTGGGGTTGTCAGGGGCCGACACTGCACCAACATTTAACATCCCCCTTTTAGCAACCACAACCCAACACACAGTTTCAGTGCCTACACATACCCCATCACCAGTGGCCATAGTGGAGGAACAACTGGCATTTGATGGCAGTGCACAGGGAAGTGTGATAACCATACCTACTGTGTCCAGTCACAGCAGGCATAGCCGGATGACTGGCAGGTCACCACATAGGTGGATGTCACAGGGTGCTCATGGTAGGGCTGAGGGATATCATGTCCCTGGCATAGGTGACATAGCTAGTACCAGAAGGCTCATGTTTCAGGCTATAATGGTGGTGCAGGCACATATTGAATGTTACACCAGGCAGGGCCTGAGGCTGCAGAGGGCTGCTCTTGCATCTGTAAGTGACAACCTCAGTGAACTGTCATGTACCATCAGTGCTTATACTGAGCACACAGATAGATGGCATGATGAGATGATGGCCCTCATCAGCCGTGGTGTGTCTGTGCTTCAATATGTGGTGGGGATGCGTCAAAGCCCGTGTGGATGTGGGCCAGCAATACCAACAGCTGGCAGCCAATGTAGACATGCTAGGACACCAAGGGGTTCCCATTGTGGCAGTAGCAGCCCCGGCAGTGCAGGGGGTGTGCTGTCCACACCACACCACAGCAGACTACGTGCACGTGGTCCTAGCCAGTCCCAGGAGGGACCTGGTACCAGCGGACAAATGTCATTAGCAGGTGAGAGTAGCACATCGAGGCCTTTACCTGGATGTGCCCACGGAAACCATGGCAGGCACAGTCCACATGTCTGTGGCTGGAAGCAGTGAACTGCACACCCTGCCAGGTATGGTCTGCAGCTGTCCATAAACACCTGTGTAGGGCAACCACATGGCAGAACTGTGTGCATGCATACCCACACACTATGCAAACACACATAGGGCAACCCCATACCTACACACACTACATCACTTAACCCAGCTCCCCACAGTACACCCCTCACCCACACACATGGTATCAAATGTATGGCCCACCCTTGGCCTCTGGCAAAACAACATCACACCCTGTGCATATGATGATACCTGTGCCCCATCCCTGTCATGCATACCATCGATGCAGGGACAGGCTGATATGGTTCTGATACACACAGTGACTGTACAACTGTGTACCACAGTACTGTAGTGTAACATGTTGTAGGGAGTAGAGTTTGAGGCACATTTGGCAGGTAGTGTAGCTGTCCAGCAATGATGCCTTATAACTGTTAGTAACACTGGTTGGTTGTGGTCTCTATAATGTTATCCATTTTTGTTGTAGTTGTACATGTGTCAATACTAGTATGCCCTGTGCATATGATGATACCTGTGCCACATCCCTATCATCCATACCATCAATGCAGGGACAGGCTGATATGATTTTGATGCACGCAGAGATTGTACCACAGTGTACCACAGTACTGTAGTGTACCATGTTGTAGGGAGTAGAGTGTAAGGCATATTTGGTGGGTAGTGTAGCTGTCCAGCAATGATGCATTATAGCTGTTAGTAACACTGGTTGATTGCAGTTCCTATAATGTTATCCATTTGTGTTGTAGGTGTACATGTGTCAGCACAAGGAAGGTCTGCAGTCATATTCCACAATGGGGTATGTCACTGTGCTGACACCATGGCTGTGACATATCTGGGGCATAGTCAAACACATTTCACAGGTTACTAAACCGGTTATTGCCTGTGCCACATGGACAGGTGGCCCGCTGAGGCATGTATACCCTGCGACTTGATGTAGACCCATACACATACATGCACACTGTTACTTGGCAACACTGGGACTAGACCCCTACCTAGCTATATCGTGACACTGACGTGTGTGGCTTACATTGCACACACCGCACAGCTTTTAGTGTGAGGTGTGTCCCAGGTGACATGATACATGCAGAACATCCCACGACATGTGCAGTATGCTAATGGGGGATGTAATGGGTGTATTTGGACGATACTTAGTGTGACATACCATCATATATGCATTTACAGACACATAACAGTCAGACACACATCTAAGATACCAGGGCCTATCGCTGCTAATTAACTTGACTGTGTCTCCAATGTGTTACAAGTAGACTGCACACATCACATGCATAACTGGCTTGGATTGTGGTAACAGTTACCTGTATTATTGATGGTGACAGTGGTAACCGTAACATGGTACATGGGACATATACCTGGTGTACCTTGGTGTAATAACAGTGTACACAGCACCCACATCCCCCACTGGATGTTGTACTCCCTGTAACCCATGATGACACTCTGCCATACCCACCATCACACATTGGTCATGACTGCGATACAACCCATAGTATACCCCAACACTGGTACTACAGGGATATGCATCTCATGCACCTGCTACACACGTAATATGTCATCAGTCAAGCATAGTTTGTCTGTACGTATCCCAGCTGGATACCTGCCATCTGCACATCTGTACAGGGACTGACAGTCTTCAGCTTGGCAGGTAGCTATGCAGTAGCATGAGTACGTTGACAGACCAGTAAGGGGTATGTACTGTGACACAGCTCACATACTAGGGATACAACAGGGTGGCCTTGGTGTCCAGCCATGCTCGCAGGTGTACCTGTTGTCAGTACTACATTAAGCACTATGCTTTTTCCTGGGTTAGCACTGTCAACAGTAGTACTGCCATGATACACTACATGCCAGTGTGACAGCATGTGCCCTGGGCTACTACACCTGTATGTTGCATATTCACATGGATAGCAGTACTGTACAGGCCTCATATATGTCTGTGTCCAACACATGACACTCACACCCCTTGCTATTTTAATGACAGCACACAGGTGCATGTATTGTACATGGCATTACATACACTTATTACAGGTTATCAGACGGGGTTGTGTATCCTGGTTACCAGGGCTAAGCTATGCTTAGCAAGTATCAACATTGCTGCAATATAACAACTAAGCTGATATGCAGACTGGTAAGTGCTGCCTACGTTGTGTAAGTGCCCGTATGTTTAACCATAGCTTAGCACCACTTAGCTTCGTGCAAACCCATGCAAACCCACTTAAAGCAGGTCAAAACTGCCTTAGCTACTCAGTATCTGATAGCCCTTGTCCTCCCTAGCAACAAAATGAACAACCCTTGCAAGTCTTGAACCCAGGACTCTTTACACTGAAGTCACAACAATTAACCACTGCTTCATAACCACAGTGAAGACTACTGTTGTTTTACCAATATAGCTATCAATACACATATTGAGTAGTATTGAACATTTGCCTGTAGTTCCTAAATTGTGTAGTCCTTGTTATTAATATGATTGTTGCATCACATATCACATATGTTGTTTCATCATAATGTGCACATAGCAGATACATATGGTGAGATACATGTGGGAGGGTATATACAAACGTGACATTTACTCATGATAGGAATATGGTCGTATACATATAATAGGTCTATATATGTCTACATGTACATACACATGTATACTCATGTATATGTCTGTATACACATCTGTATAGTGCTACATATATATGGCCATGTGTACATCTCTTCATATGTACATATGTATATGTATATATATATATATATATATATATATACATATATGTATATATAGATATATGTCTATATATATATATATATATATATATATATATATATATATATATATATATATATAGAAAGATAGATGTGTGTGTATATAGCTATATATGTATGCACATCCTATGTGTACAGATATGCCTAGTTATGTTGGTATATATGTAGATATCTATAACTATATGTGCATACATATCTATTCTGATATACCTACTACTGTCAATATATATGTAGATATCCATATGTATATGTGCATATGTATCACCATCTGTATATGTGTAGACATATATTGCTCTGTATATGTATATATCTGGGTGTGTATATGTATATCTATGTACATATACATAGGTTCATAGGTTCATAGGTTCATACTAGGCTATCTGCCCTAGGGCATTTATAAGCCTAGCCAGAGTGTGTGTGTGGCTTTCACCACCCCTTAGGATGAGAATACTATACCCATTAGTTTGCTGTGCCTCTGTCCAGCAGTGACACAGAGATGATTCCCGGGGTAAACCTATGATGATCTCCATCCACTCATCAAGATTTCTTAACAGAGTCGGTGAGGGGCTCTGCCTCACATGGACTGGGATTCTGTTCCATAGTGTAGGGAGTCTCTGGGTGATGAATCTGTCCCTCCAGCACATCCTATTTATATCCGTTTTGAGGTTAAGTCTCTTTGCTCTCGTGCTGGTGTGGATTTGGATTTTTGAGGTGGAGCATGTCCATTAATTCCGGTTGGACATGGCCTTGTATGTCAGGCACAGATCACCTCTGAGCAGACGGTATGCGACTAATAATAGAGCTGGAGTTTCTTCAGTCGGGCAGTGTATGACATATGTTTGAGCCCCTTTATCCTTTTGGTGAGGAACTTTTGGGGTCTTTCCAACTGCTGCAGGTGTTGGGTAAGGTACATTTTGAATGGGGCGTTGTACTCAATCATTGGTCTGTTAAGTGAGAGTACAGGGGTAATGACCTCTCTCCTGATCTGGATGTGAATCCCTCATGATCAGTGGGGGGCAATGAAGGTCTCTCCTCTAACCACTTTGGCAATGTGAGTGTCAAAAGAGAGGTTACTGTCAACTTGGGTCCCCAGGTCCTGATAATTTCTTCCGTGTTTAATGGATTACCACCTATGTGGTAATTAGGTTACCTTGTTTTTCCCAAAGGGTATGACTATACAATTTTTGGCATTTAGCTTAAGGCCATGGCTCTGGCACCAGTTATCCATTTCTATGAGACCTCTCTGGAGGATGTCTGTGTCTGATGGAGTGTCAATTATGGTGCCCAGTTTGCAGTCATCTGCAAATTTTGTCAGCACAATCCCCCTATGTTTGCCTGCACTTCAGAAAAATAAATGCCGAACAAAGGGGCCCAGGACTGAGCTCCCTGTGCGACACTGCTCGTGACCGACTTAGAGTCTGACATGGCACCAGCAACTCTAACCCTGTGGGTTCTGTCCTTGAGCCAGTTTGCAACCCATCTTGTGACATATGGGTTTACATCTAAGCTGGTGAG
The DNA here is from genome assembly GCF_019279795.1 of Protopterus annectens. NCBI lineage: Eukaryota > Metazoa > Chordata > Ceratodontiformes > Protopteridae > Protopterus > Protopterus annectens. The sequence continues at coordinate 955,347,188 of NC_056732.1, forward strand.
CTTCTATGATGCCCGAAAGGGGTATTGTCAACGCTTTTGCTAGGTCAAGGTCAAGGTAGGCTGTGAACTGCCTTAACCTCATCAATGGCCTTAGTGACTGTTTCAAAAAAAGACACCCAAGTTCAAGAGGCAGGCCTTGACTCAAAGCCCATATTGCAGGGATCCAGTGTCTGTAGGTCCCCAATGTCTTTATTTATGAGTTCCATTATGATCCTCTCCATAGCCTTGCAGACAAGCCTCGTCGCTTATGGGGCGGTAATTTCCAGGGGGGTCCGAAAAGCCGCCTTTGTGGAGTGGGACTACAGCGTGCCGCGACGCCATTCTTTGGGTAATGATCCTGTAGTAAGGCTAAGATTAAACAGCAGCCTTATATGTGGGTTTAGTTCCTCATTGAGTTCGTGTGCACAGCACGGGGGGACACCCCGTTCAGTAGCACAAGCCGGGGACACCGTCCGTCCCATTGATGCTGTGTTTTTGCTTTAGAGAGCAGCTCTCACCTAGGCATCTGAGATGTTTGGGAGGCTAGACTCTGGTGGGATAGATATTTCTCCTTTTGGGGGGGAGGAGAAAGATTTGCACTGAACCTGTCTGCCAGTATGTTGGCAATGTCTGTGGGTTCAGTGATTTTTGTATCATTTTGGACTAATTCTGAGCATATTTGGGAGTTTCCACCCAGGTTTCTAACATAGCTAAAGAAGGCCTTATGATTGTCTTTTGTGTCTTTAGCGATTTTTCTCTCAAAGTTGGCCTTGGATGATTTTATGAGTGATCGTAGTTTTTTGCTAGTATTGATCAGAGATGCCTTCCCTTTTAGGGATTTTGCTCTGTCATGTAGTAGCTTTCTCCTCTTGTTGTAGAATTTGTTTATGGTTGGGGTCCAACAGACCGGGATCCTGCCTTTGGTGGAAAGGGCCTTGATTTTATTAGGGATTGCTTGATCCATACATTCCTGGAGGTGCTCGTAGAAGGCATTTGTAAGGGTTTCAGCAGCGTGGGTTGTGGTTTCCACTGGCTCAGGGGCCTTGAAGGATACCACTCCAGTCTTAAGAAGTGTGAAGTTTGCTTTTGAGAAGTTCTTCACTGTGGTCTTTTTTGCTGGGGTTGGGAGCGGGATGTGGATCTCCAGTGAGATTAATTTATGGTCTGATCTCACCAATGAGGGATATACTTCTGGTATGGAGCATTTTGTCCCCATGTTTGTGATGATCAGGTCTAGTATATTTTCTCCTCTTGTGGGAATGGTGACTAGTTGTTCCATAGCATTTGAGTTTATGAACTCCAGGAACCTTTGAGCTAGGGTGTTGGGGCTTGAGTAATGTTCCCAGTCTATGCTTGGGTAGTTGAAGTCACCCAATATGATGGTGTTTGGAGACATTCATACTCCACTGTCTTCAGGAAGGCTGTGTGGGTTTCCTGAGTTTGAGAGGGTGGTCTGTAGCATGCTACAAACTGTAGGGCAGTTTTACCTATGGTTAATTGCACCTGGATGGTCTCCGATGCTTACGCGTTGCCACTAACCTGGAGGTGTGGGTATCCTTTATGAATATGGATACTCCCCCTCCCCCTTTGTGGTTCGTCCAGATTTTGGGGCCAGAACGCATGATATGAGGTATAACCTGATAGTGCTGGGGTGCTCTCAGGAGCCTTGAACCAGGTTTCAGTCACAGCACAGACATCAATGTTCTCCGTACTGAGGAGGGCTTCGAGGATGCATCTTGAGGTTTAGACTTCTGGCATTGAGCAGTATTACCCTTAGTTTTTTCCATTTTTGTTTTCTAGGGTGGTAGGTTTATCATTTGAGCCTTGCCTAAAAAGGCACTATGGGGTGGCAAGAGCCTTTGCCAATATCCGAAGCCCAGGGTGACAGGTGCAAGCCGTCCCTTGGCAGTGTGTGTTGTGGCTCAAGCATGTCATCCCAGGCAGACATTGATCCTTACAATGACACTAGTAATTAAGCCAATTATTAAAGCTGTTCATTTTGTCTCTGTATTGTGGCATCATTCTTGGTGAGGGTAGGATTCTGCTCAGGGTCAGGGTCATACCGGCCAGGGCCTATAATCTGAGAGCTCCTCTATGTCTCTTTTCATGTAGTCCAGGGAGGTACGTCTCAGGTCGTTCACACCAGCATGGACAATGACTGAGTCATACTTGTACTTGCTGTGGAGTGACCTGAGTGCTTGTGCTATGTGGCGGATTCTAGCGCCCGACAGGCAGCTTACTGTGATCTTTTCCTTGTTCAGTCTGGTGAGTGGGATGTCAGTGTGTCTGACTATGGAGTCACCTATAACAAGTGTGTCTGGCATTGTGTTTGGCCTTAAGGGCTGTGACTGTTTAGCACACTGACTTTGAGAACTATGTGTTGCATGTCTTATGCCTTGAGGTGGCAGTTGCTTGGTGTCTGCTTTGGAGGCCTCTGTAGTTTTGGTAGATTTTGATCAGTGCCTCCTGTCTATGTGTGTTTATGTGTTTGTTTTGCAGTTGTGATAGTTCTATGTGAAACTGGGTTTGTGGTGTGCATGGTTTCCTTCTCCTCCTGTCTGGTCTTGCCAGTCCTGAGTTGAGAGAGCTCAGCCTCCAGTTTGGCTATATAGTTGCATCTCTCACATGTATTTGTGTTTTGTGGGAGAAGGAGTGGGTTGTTCAGTACATGAGGCAATTGTAACATTGCCTCAAGATGCCCAGATTCACCAGCTGAACAGGAAAGATTGCTAGCAACTGACCCTTCGACATGCTAGAAAAAGTGAAAAAGTTTGCTGTGTAACTGAGTCAGAAGGGACCTATAGGGAAATGGGTACTCAAGAGGATTCTAGGCTAATGTAGTACTTTGTTTAGTATATAAGTACTTTACCTATATAAAAATGCTTTAGGAGCAAGTGCTGAGCTTTTGAGATAGAGAATAGAGATTGCAAGTAGAGAAGTTCTAAGGGAAAAATTGAAGAGCAGACTTTACGGAGCCAGAAATAGTTTAACCTTGTTTAACCGGCGCTGCCCGATGGTGCTGTATGGGCAACTCCGTGCTATCATCGCGCTTAAGTGGGCTTTATAGCAGGGGGTGAGGGAAAGAGCTAGAATTGACCCAAAATGGCCAATAGACTACAAGTTTCTGGCTGGAACCACTGCTCTAGAGACAAATAGGCTGCTCAGTGCTCCCCACTCCCACTGGTGAACAAAGAAGCTTCCCTTTATCCAAATAAGGATACGGAATAGCACAGGAACCAAGCCAAAGCACAGAGATCAGCAAACTCTGAAGACTGGACTATTCTAGTTCAGTAAGGCGGAAAACAAGATATTTTTTGCAGAAAACAGAGGAAAACAGACAGTAAATGCTATAAATGCTTTTAAGCGGCTAGCGCGCTTAGTGTGTTAGCCTACAGGTAAAATTAAGCAAATAACTTTTTAAAGGTGCAAAACAGTTAATCAACACAAAAACAGTTTAAATAGAATGCAGAGCTGTATAAACAGGCAAAAATGCAGTCGCTAAGCAGTAAATAATCAATACCAACCTATATATGTTGATATGTATATGTGCAAATATCTATATAGATATCTGGATAATTATATATACATATATTTTCACCATATGTCCTGAACATGGAGTGTAGCCCTACCTCAGCCCCTATAGTCCCAACTTTATAGTGCAAGGGGATGTCAGGTATGTATAGCAGGTATATTAGTAGACTATTGCTACTGTAATAGGGATTGTCTTCACAGACATGGTGTGTGTGGGAGGTCACATCTGCTTTTCACATGTGTGCCATTGGCTACTGACATCCTAAGGACATCATAGTACAGTACTGCTGCTAGCACATAATGCTCCTGTGGACTACATCAGAGATATTGGCCAATATATGTGGACATTCTGACACACTCTGGACAGTCCAGAGGTATACACAGAACCCCTTAGTGCAAAACATGTGGACCAAGCCTGACAATATGGATGTTAACAGCCATGTAGATGGGTATAACACATAATGACTGGTATACATGTGCCCCCAAAGGTTATGCATTCACACACCCCTGTTTGGCCTGACACATAATAACCGCTGATACAGAGGTGCCATGGCCACATACTACCCTCTACATATTGACATACATCTATACAGCATCCCACTGCTCTGTCTGACATATATGACTGTAAAGGGAGGCTTGGCAGCAGTACATCTGTCAAGTATCTGAACATGACATCTCACTGGGTAAGTACACTAAGCTGCTAGGCATGTAACAAAGCACTGTGCAGGCTACAGGCAGACTGGCTCAACACTGGCCGACATCTCCTATGGGGGAATGCACATGTACCTGCACATATAGCAGGCTCTACAGGGATGTCACAGCACAGGGTAAGATACACCTGTGTGAATGTGCACATCCATAACCAATGTGAACACAGCCACAGCCACATATGGTAAACTATCATAATATTACAGTATATGGGCTATCTGTTCAACACCATTCTCATATGTACCACTCACACACCAACCCTACATATACTGGGCCGCTACACAGTGTGGTCTGATGCCTGTCTGTGTTATGGGACATGTGTGTCTATGGCCTTACAAATATGCAAGCCAATATGGTAAAGTACAGTGGATCAGCATGTAACATCAGATAGGATGGGACCAAAAACAATGAAATCTACAACAGTCTGTACACAGGCCAAAGTACATATTAACAATACACACACTGTCGACATTTACCATAAGTACACAGACCTCAGTACTTTACATACAGCCGCAGAATGCCCAGGTTATGTTAGCAAATACAACCCCTACTGTACATAACATGTGTAGCAGTCTGATAGCTCACTGGCTTGTTATCAGATATGATGACACTAATTATGATTTACAGCACATATGCACTTCTTAATGCATGACATATGTACAATGGTTGACAGAGTTGTGGCTGAAAGCACATACACAGGGCCAATATTGACATGTTGCTGTGATAACCTCATATATTTACCGTTGTAACAAGGTCTGTTGCAACATATGTCCTATGAGGGATATGAAGTCAGTAACTGTCACATGTTTCACCATCTATAGATTGCAATCCTCACACTACCTTCTGCAGTTCACAGATAGATGCTATGTGGGTAAAACATGAAACCAAGGGCACCACACACTGCCCAGTCTGCAGATGACCCTAGAGATTGGGATTCCTTATAAACATAGCACTGACATGGCAGGTATTAAAACATGTAGGACAGCCATATTCACACACATCCTGTTAAACTTCCAAATGTTACTCCAAGTGCAGTATAGCAGCACTTACAGTCTATAGTCAGGTCAGGCACACCCCCTCCTGTGTGTTGCCCTGTTTCCACAGTGTATGTTGTTAGAGGTAAATCCCCAATCCATCTGAGATGCTGTTTGCCAAACAACAGCTTAAGTTCCTGCTCACAGTGAATGAAAAGGCCCAACACCAACATGATGTTCCTAAGATATTGGAGTGCATTTCCATGCAATTGGCTATGGGAATGTTACCACAGCTGTTCCACATGCAATCAGCTAGAGGAGGGCTGCAATTCATGCAGAGGTCATCAGCTGATCATGAACATCACTTAAAATACACATGTTGCTTCCTAAGCAAAGCAGGTGTAGGTCTCCACATCCACCAGAGAAGGAGTGAGAGAGGAAGACAGAGGCAAAGACAAGTCAGGGAGGGGTGGGAGAGTAAAACTTAAGCATGTTTGTGTCACACACCTACCAGCACAGGGTATCAAACCCCTGACGACTATGTAGTGCTATCATATTTCTATGCAGTTATTGGATGTGCCATATAGGTTACATGTTGTGGATCCCTCAGAATGTATATGTGATGGTGAGTGACATCTGCAACAGGGATATGGTAGCTATATGGTAGGTGTAGTACATATGCCTGTCCACATGAACAGGTGCCAGTATCAGCACAGCCACACTCTCCCAGGGACACACACACATTAACACACTTGGCAAGGCCAGGAATACAACTCATCACTAGTGAGATTGCCGCGACACATTACTGTGCAGGTATCACATGCACCACAGGGGTCATATGGAGGTTATATGGGCAAAGGGTATGGGGAGGCATCTGACATCAAACAGCATGCTTCAGTATGCCAATGGAGGTTGTAGTGAGTGTGAATGTGAATATACGCATCATACAACACACACACACACACACACACACACACACACACACACACACACACACACACACACACACACACACACACAGGGTGCCAGTATTGACATGCATGGGTGCATTGATTCATGGGTGTGTAGTGGTCAACTGTGCCAGACAACTTTACAAGGCTAGGTGATGGGTATACCTTGGCATCAGGCCACATGACAATGGTCTGCATGGTGGCTCAGGGGTGTAGTTTCTGGATTTGCCCACACAGGTGGGTATTGTATTCACCATCCAGTCACCTGGGTGAGTTTTGCATGTGGCCAATGCTGTGCTTTGCTTGCCATGTATGTGTTCCTTAGTCCATGACATGGACAGTGTATGTGATGTGCACACCTCCCTCAGCATGTACAGTGACATGTGGAACTGTACCTGGGGTGTCTGGCCCATGCTGTGTACATGATTAGCATCAGATGTGCCAGTCCTGGCCTCATGTGGCAGGAACTAGTAATGGACAGCAGGTTTAGTCTGCACCTACATTGATAGCATGCTAACGGCATTCCCTGGTGTCAGTAGCATCTGTCCATACAGGGCATGTTTTCAGGCATGGTATGTCCTTTGTGAGTCACATTTGATGGCACCACAGGTGTTGCAGGTGTCCAGTGGGGAACATGGGAAAGGTGCACTGTCTGCATGCACGTGCCTATTGGACAGATGGACAGGGTGCCATGCCCTCTGTAGGCCATTGCACTCACTCCATAGTTACTATCAGTGAGCAATATGCAGTGTACTACCAACATAGCGTTAGTTGCCTATGCAAGTGTGCGTGTGTATGAGACATGGATTGAGAGTGTTCTCTGGGTAATACTAGGGTTGCTAACTTAGTTTGCCTTGCCTTGATGTCTCATGTATGGGTATGGATTTGCACCCCAGCTTCTCAGCTATTTAACATCTGTTATTCCTGTATGGTGGACATTGTGATATATACTAGGGCCACCATATAAGAAATTAGCAAAACCCGCTCCGCATTGGGCCCAGTTGTTACACACTCCCAACCACCTCCACACAGGATACGAGTTACAAACTCAGACACACACACACACACACACACACACACACACACACACACACACACACACACACACACACACACACATACCTGTCATGTCTGGGATTAGAACTCCTACCTAACTAGTTTATTACACTACAGCACTACACAGTTATAGTATGCACCACAGAGATTACTGGAGTACTCCTTCCCCAAAGGTGTATTTCACAAGGAATGACATCAGCAGGATTGCCAAAGTAAGATATTTGAATTGTAGTGAGTGTGGCTAGGCTAAAATACATTGTTCTCTACACAGACATTGCAACACACACCAAACATCCACAACTGACATGTGTAAGTATAGAACCCCTAACAGAGGTCTATAGCATACTACAGCATGAGGCTGTTATAGGATGCACCACGGGGATTACTGGAGTATTCCTTCCCCAAAGTGTATATCACATTGGATGACATCAGCAGGATTGCCAAAGTAGGCATTTGAAATATACTGAGTGGGACTAGCTTAAAATGCATTGCTCCCTACACATACATTGAAACACATACAAAACATCCAGAACTGCCATGGGTGAGAATAGAACCTTACCAGAGTTCTATATCACACTACAGCAGTATGCAGTTATGGCATGCACTTCCCAGAGGTGTATTTCTAGGTGGATGACATCAGCAGCCTTACCAAAGTACAGCATTCAAATTGTATGGAGTATGGCTACCTTAAAAAGCATTGCTCTCTACACAGACAGAGTCAGACATACACAAACACATGCCAAATCTGGGATTAGAACTCCTACCTAACTAATTTATCACACTACAGCAGTACACAGTTATAGGATGTGCTATGGAAATTACTGGGCTACAATCTTCCCATAGGTTTATTTCTAGGTGGATGACATCAGCAGCCTTGCCAAAGTAGAGCATTTGAATTGTAGGGAGTGTGACTACCCTAAAAGCATTGCTCTCTACACAGACACACACACACACACACACACACACACACACACACACACACACACACACACACACACACACACACACACACACACACACACACACACACACACACACACACACACACACACGCACACAAACAGTTGCTATGTCTGGGATTGGAACTCCTACCTAACTAGTTTATCATGCTACAGCAGTACACAGTTATGGGATGCACCACATAGATTACTGGGTTACAACTCTCCCAAATGTGTATTTCAGAGTGGATGACCTGAGCAGGCTTGTCATAGTAGGGCTATGGGGAGGGCAGTGTGTGTACATGGGCCATAATCCATTCATCTAGAGGTTGACACACCACATGCGAGGACACGCAGGATCATATTTAACAGGTATGAGTATACAGCTGATAGATGACTACTTCCTTGTACAGTCATGTTGCACAGCTAGCACGTGCCCCACATTGTCAATAATGCTGACAGATACCAGTGGCTAGTATCTGCAGTGAGTGACATCTGAACCTCATGTGGTTGTGGCCCTTTGGCTGTGTGATGGGTAGGACAGGCCTGGATGGCTCCTTGTCACAATCACCCTCTTCCACACATCTATGTACATCTACCTTTGGCTTACTATAGTGTGTTGTCCTTACATATATGTCTGTGGGGGCACACCTGACTCTTTCTACATTTCTACACAGGATTGGGGGGCACACCTGACTGTTATTACATTACTATGTAGGATGGGGGGCCACACCTGACTATTTATACATTTCTACACAGGATCGGGGGGCACACATGACTGTTATTGCATTATTACGTAGGATGGGGGGCACACATGACTATTTCTACATTTCTACACAGGATTGGGGGAAAACCTGACTGTTACTACATTACTATGTAGGATGGGGGGCACACCTGACACTTGTTCACATTTGCTATGACTGTACTGGTATGTCAGGTACTCCATTTCATTCTGTATTCTTACCTATCATGCTGAATAGAGGCATACCAGCATACTACAGATCTTAGCTTTGGTTGCCCTACATATTAGTGTCTGACTTTCTACACTTCAGAACAAACAACCCACTGCCTGACCTGCTGTAGTCTGTCTGTGTAGGCCTGAGGGAGGTTGGAGATAGCCATCATTCAGAGGCCATAGCATAGGCTCTGTTTGGGTTTGTCTACACCTGTCCTGCTGGCTGAGACTGTTGTTGGGTATGTGAACCTCCCTGACTAGCATGTGTGAGTCATATGGACATACATGTCGCCCAGCACATTCCCTGCCATGGGTTTTGTCACCCTGTGTAGTAGTGGCTACTATGGTGACTTCAGTATGTGTTACAGATGTCATGGTGCCACTATGGGTGTCTACTTTCTGCTGCCATAACATTCAGCCACCCAATTCCCTTGCATGCTCACATACATACCATAGATACAGGTAACGACACATTCTACTCCATTTGGCAATTGGTAGGTTGATTGACTTACCTTGTGGGTGTGCAAGAATTGCGGATGGTGCTGTAGGGCTGTCTATGTTGGATGCACATAGTGCACTCCCTATACATGGCTGAGCACAGGTAGTGTCATGTTTGGCATCTCTTTTACTGTATGTGCGACTCAGAAAGAGGTGTCATTTCCTTGGTCCCTACTGTGTCAGTGTATGTGCTATGCATTTTCTCTTTGCCACGGCCTTGGCATACTGGACACACCTGCATCTGCCTACTGGGGCAGGCTCAGGTTGTTCCTCCTCTGAGTCACTCTGTGCCTGTGCAGGCCTTGGCATTGTTGGGGGCTGTATGGCCCTGCCCCATGCTGTTCCTGCTGCAGCTGTTTCCACAGGATCATATTGTGTAGCATGGCACATACCATAACAATTTGGGTGCGTGTAGCTGGTGAGTACTGCAAGGCTCCACCGGATGTGTCCAGACACTGGAACCATGACCTGAGCAACCCAAACACATGCTCTATTATAAGTCTGGTCTGTGCATGTGCCTCATTATGGCATTCTTGTTCAGGTGCATGTGCATTTCTGATGGGTGTCATCAGAGATGGCTCCAGTGTGTAACCAGCATCCCCGACTAGGTGAACGTAGGGGATGTCCCCACTGGCAAATCTCTGGTACAGCTGTGTCAGATGCCAAATGTGGGAATCATGATATCTTCCAGAGCAGCCAGCACACACATTCATTATTATGCCCTGGGCATCACAGACAACCTGGCAGTTGATAAAGTGGATGCCCCTGCAGTTGATGAAGGCCCTATCCTGATCACTGGGAGGTGCTTTGATGCTTATGTGCGTGCAGTCACTACTTCAGGGTATTCTGCTATTTGGTGGAAGAGATGCATATTGCTATTTAGTTTAATAATTTCATGAACAGGTGGGTGAGGTAGTCCAAATAACCTTTTTGGTCATAACCAAGGCAGCCTCATATGGCAAAATTGCACAGACAGTAATTCAGCTTTTAGTACAGCACACAGCAGAAAAGATGTTATATGATGTTACTAAGACAAAGTTAATGAAAAATGAAAATATTGGAAGTATTACACATTATAGTGCAGTTGGTGTGTGCATGAAATCATATATGATATAACAGTATCACACAAATACAAATCTTACTAGAAAGAAAGCTATTTATAAGTGAAAACCAAACACGGATAATGACATGTTTCACAGATGCTTGATTATTTTGTATATCATACCTAATCTACAAGTTAATTATGCATTACTGAATTAATATTCATAGGAATAGACATTTATACATGTCTTCTGTTATGCTTAAACCATGTACTGTAATCTGCACCTTCAGAATTAATGCAAAATGGTCAGTTTATATAATCATATCTGAGGATACCATTAGCTTATAAGACCAATGCTGTAACTTCTGTAAAAGTGTTACAAGAGCAAAAAAGTTGGGAACCTTCTCCTGTGTCTGAGATAAGTTCCTGCTTTTTAATATATAATGTCAGTACTGGTCTGCCCTGAAACTACAACGATATTTAGTCAACAAACTGAAACATAAATAATAAAATCAAACAGTTACATGAATGTCTGATCTTCATAGGGATACATAGTTAAGAGGAAATATACCATCCTCTAAATGTGAAACAGATCAGCTGCAATCAAGCTAAGTGTCCATCTTGAATTACTTATATATATATATATATATATATATATATATATGTATAGTAGGATTCTACAATTATGATTCTTGAATGAGGACAGCTACCAAAGAGTAAAGAGAAGAAAAACTGTTTATAATTAACTTCTGAAATTCAAATTACCTGGTTTTCATATACTATACTACAAATACAATCGCCATGTTTCTACTCAGTGTATTATATGGATATCATTTTGCTACAGTGCTCTCACACAATGAATTATTGTAATGAGATTAGGTTGATGGCTTGAGAATGGAGATGATGTGAGGTTTGGATCACTTATTCACTGTGTATCAAATTTTGTTGTCAAATCCAGCAAGAAAATAAGCCACCAAATCCATTTTCAAAGAAGGACAATTATGAAAGGAAAGATGATATTTTGAACTGAGCAACCATGTGTCAGCATACAAAAATAAAAAGTGAGGTTAAAAACAAATGTCAGGGTATTACGAACCAATGAAAGAACATGGGATTTTCAGAATTAAAGTCCATTTTAACATAATGCTAGAGCCTGAAAGCCCAGGATTATACATTTTAAGCTGCTTACTGAATTTAATTAAGAATTACTTTCTATAGGAGCATCTGTTCCAAAATGCAAAGAACTTCAGTAGCTACAAACCATGATATTATTCAAGATCAGCGTAAATACATTACATCAGCCAGCTTTAGACTGTGCAGTATGTCATTTCTTTGAGATTTTGGAAATATTTTTTTTGCAAAGCAGACAAACAATTCCTTGGATCTTAATTCTGCTTCTTAAACTTTGAGGGACACATGGACACACACACACACACACACACACACACACACACACACACACACACACACACACACACACACACATATGCACTCTCTGACACATACACACATATGCACTCATGCAAATGCACAGACATGCTCTCATATTTACAGACATACGCATGCACTCTCATATTTACACACACACACACACACACACACACACACACACACACACACACACACACACACACACACACACACACACACACACACACGAGTGCATGCAAACACTCACAAACAAATAAGACTATATTTATACACATTCCATGTATACTTATATATTATAAAATAATACCAAATTATGGATCAAAATGTAGCTTTGAAGAAATAATCAATTTTATCTTCGAAGATGAGACTCACATTCATATTACATTCATGATGTTATTTGCATCACAGTATTACCTCTAATTCTACTCCAAGGCATAACCTACCTATTCAATGGTATCCATTCAAAATTCACATAAGGCAAATTACCTCAGAACTCATTAACATGGTTGTCTGTGGCAATATTAAAATCCATGGTCAAAAAGGGTCAAAGGTTTCAAGACAGGACAAAGATGTGGTGCTGAAACTTGGTGTCACTTTTAATAACTTTATATTGAGCATGCAATTAAGCTTACCTCACATCAGGACTTGTTTATTACATTAGTCTCCTGCCAATAATTTTGTCTCTGTTTACATGACACTTCCTGCTTGTACACAGTCAATGGCATTTAAAAAAAACAGAACTAAATATTGTCTTGACACCAGAAAAAAGGTGAGCAAAAACTGTGTGTATGTAACCACCTGCAAGGTGACACCATGTTGCTTGTCAGCATATTCCTTAGCATGTCACAAAATATTGCTTCCCATCATCACTATCTCGTCCTACATTTTCTCTTTATAACACATAGACCTCAGCACATGGCACATGTTCTGCATTCACCCCTACATCCAATAATTTGGTCTAGCAGCCTGGGACTAGTTAGATGAATGTGAAAAACATTTACTTTATACACATAGGTACTGGCCTTAATCCTGCTACCAAGCCATTTAAAGCTGCAGAGTCTGTAAGGCAGCAGTCTTTTTAGCTTCCCTACCATTTATCAGTGTCTAGTTGAACATGCCTCAGCTGCCCACTGACATTTAATTGATGTTACTATTGCTTAGAGGTCACCTTGCTGTGATGGAGCCACTGAAACACTGATGTTTGTGTGAGATAATTGATCATTATATGTGGCATTCTTCTCTTTCCTGAATGTCATGTGACTATGGCGTTTGCATTTATCAATAAGGAGGTGGAGGGGCAATATCTTCCACACAGGATGTATGGGGGTACTTGCCACCCTCTTCAAAAAGTAATTCAAAAATAGTCCATATCACTCATTTACAATAGTGTAGGCTTTTTTGCAGCACGTCAGCAGGATGAGAAGCAGTGCTCATTGAATATGCATGCTGCTCATTGTGCTTCCATGTTTACAAGCACAGTTTCATGGCCAGCAGCAGTGTTATCAACCAGCAAACAGAGCAGGGAAGCATGAGCACACAGTGTAAACAAAACAGCTTGCCTGTAAGCAAACCTATTCTACAAGCACGTGCAGACAGCTTAAATGAAGAAATTACAAGTTGATTATGAGAATTGTGATATAGGGGTCATTACATGGAGAGAATGTACACAGAATAGAATGACATAAGTAAGAGGGGAGTGTAAATGGAGAAAATGTACTCACTTTATGGAGTCAAATGTGATTATGTCACAAAGAAACATTTTACCAGTGGTGGCTGGTGACTTCAAATCAAAGGGGGGCTGCAGGAGACAGCTGAATGGGTGGGGACAATGGGAAGGGGTGTGGACAACTAGAAAGGGGAGGAGCTATGCTCAAAACCACAAAAACTGGAACTTTTATTAGATACACTGCCCTGGGTATCAAACCATCATTATGAGAGTCCAATCAAGACAAAATGAAGTGTAGAAGAAAAAAAAATATTTCAGTGCATTGGCTGCACGACAGCTTACTTAATATCTAGATGGAAACAAAAAGGTTGTGAGGCATGAACAAATAAATTACTTTTTAAATACATTACTGGATTACCAGTCAAAATCAAGTACAAGACAAACAAGCAGCACTCATCTCAAACCACTTCTCCTTGCACTGCAGTTCTAATTATAATTTATATTCAGCTTTATAAAAAGTACCAAGTAACATGCTGAAAGTAGCAATGATACCCCCCACTAGTAAAAATGTTTCTTATCCAAAAAAGACCTGCTGATTGACAACTATCTACTTGTTTCATGGGGAAAACATGATCAAAGTAAAAAATGAACAGCAAACAAGAAACAAGCTCAAGATAAATTGCTTAAAGTGTTACTGCACAGGTTATGGATCACACATGATAGATTGGCATTCTGTTTAGTTTATGGGTAAAGCCTGCAAAGATGACGGCAATGCTCCAACAAAGGTAATGGGCATCTGAAAATACTGTAATCCTGTCCTTTATTACAAATACTGTCATATGCATTTCAATACCCAAGGCTTATACATTATCTAGTTATGTAAGTATTCTCTGCATGGCAACAACAAAAAGGCTTTCAATGTTGGTAATTCTTTAACAGTAAGCTTACTTGCATCTTACAATCTCAGACAAGCTTACCTGATGGTCATGAAATCATTGCTACTTAAACAGAGAGCGATGGGCACTTTCTGAATAATAAGAAGCATAATCAACAGAATAAAAATATGACAGAAAACCAGAACATTCTGCAAAATCAAGCAAGACAGATGAAAACCCACTGTAGTACTTGTGTCTACCTTGGATGGGGGGTTCTCTTTACACTTACACTGCATAACTGCTCCTTGCCTTGCTTGGACACTGAATAACTGCTCCTTGCCTTGCTTGGACACTGAATAACTGCTCCTTGCCTTGCTTGGACACATCCAGAGTCACTACATGGGGGAGTGGGGTGCAACAAGTATGTCACCACTTGAAATGTCTCTGGCTGACTGCAATGGCCCTGACACATTTGTCATACCTCTCAACCTCAGAGCTAGAAATCTGGACAGTCAGGCCCAGAATTAAGGACAATATTTAAATATTGTTCTTATAAACTTTTTAATAGAATAGTAGGTCTTGCATTAGTATGAATTTTCTGAAGGGTATGAAATCTGAAACAGAAATGTCTGTCATTATTTTCTTACTTCAATCTTTAATGATTTGCCACTAATTTGCCAGAAAACCACAATTTTATGAAAAATGGATCAAAAATGTGATGCAAAAATATAAAATAGCCACACAATACATACATTTCTGAAATAAAAGTAATCTATAACTCTGATTATTACAGTTATTTCTTAATTGTAAACCCTCCACGTTTTCTTCCAAAATTGCCATTTTGCGGTGGGATTATTAGGGGAAACACAATATTTTGAGCCAAAATCAGGGACAGTTGAGAGGTTTGGATATGCCTAATTCTTTAAAGCAATTTATTTGCACATATCTCTCAACCTGTTAATGCAGGAAATCTGGACAAGGCCAAATATAATGGGGGAACATATAAACAGTACTAAAAATTGTTGTATGCTTTAGTATGCATTTTTCTGAAGGATATGACGTCTGAAACTCATTGTCTGTCATTATTTAGTGACTTAATTCCTAAATTATTTGCCAGAAAACCACACATTTGATGAGGAATAAACCAAAAATAAGAAGCAAAAATCTATTCATTCTGTGAAAATTTGGACAGTTGAGAGGTATAGTTCAGCCGGGGCTGTCTTTGAGTTTGCCACCCTTCCGCCTCACAAACTCAGGGTTGAATGGAGCCTCCTCCCTGCCGCCATTCCAATGAACCATTACTTGGCTATTTCACCCCATTTACCATAAACACTAATGTGCATACTGCTTTACTTCTACGATGATTTGGACTTCATTTGAAGGTTTTATTTTGCATTTTACAGCAGAAACACTAACACATCTGTTAAACAAAGCAATGCAATCTCACAATGAAAATAAACTGAGCATTAAAACTTCTCTGCCCTTGAAACTCACATTCATTGAAACAGCATTGAAACCCACATTTAAAGAAAATACATTCTGCCAGTGGCAGATAAAGATTAACTTTGGGCTGTTTTCAAATCATAGGCCCCTTGCACACGAAACATACACGTGGTCTTTGATACACCTTTCTGATTGTATTAAATTATATTCCTTGTACAATATAGTACAGTTGTAGAGCACATTTTAAATTTGTTTTGAACATTTACCAGTAAACAATGAAACAAAATGCATGCACTGATAATGACAAAACTGCCCAGTTCAGAACATTTCTATCATAAAAGTTTACTCAAACTTCTACAGTCCACCAGTATCAGTAAATATGCACAATCTCTGAAGTAGTAAAAGTCATCTAAATAATTCCACATTAAAGAAATCTGTAACTAATGAAGAGGTTGCTGCTAGCAAACAACTTTATATAAAGGGTCTGTTGCCCTTGAGGAATAAATTGCCTGTTTCATTAAAAAAACGACAAGCTAGTAATATTGCAATAGGGAATGGATGGCAAACTGATAACAGGTTCATAGTTACTAGGTATCTTCACCAAAAGGGACTGCAGCATCCACCCTCTTTACAAGACAGTACAGTATCAGCAATGCAACTACCTACTGTGGGAGTAGAACCCACAGCCTTCTACATCAAAAGCAAGTACAAGGACTCAGCATAAGCATCACTAAACTTTTTTTCCCCTGTAGCTCTCAGCTTCTTATAAAATCTACTTGACACTCAGCTGTATCTCTGAACTTTGCAGCACAAATTTGGAAAAAGTCAAAATTTAGGGGGGGGGTAAAATACCAAAAAACAGGGACACATTTTAAACATTGCTTGTATAATGTTGGAAAGTTGCTAGAATAAAATGCTGTATTACCACCATACATTTCACTGCCACGTATTGAACCCAGGAGCCTGTGCAAAACAGTCAGAGCAACATACCACTATGCCAAATCAATCACCTGTTTTATGAAAGAGGAAGACTGAAACTTAAATGGCTGCCATTTATTGAATTCAGTTTTCACCATAGCTGTTAACATCTTAGCACTGACTCTAAAGAGGTACATTTTTTTGCTTAATAAATTGTTGCAATATCCCATTCGTCAAATTATGCCAAATGAACATTTTGGGTAAATGTCCCCCTTCTTCAGATGTAGTTCGGGGCCGGGGTTTCAATCATCAGCACATTCAGTTTTGTCCACTCATAGAGGAAGCATCCTAGTCAGGCAATGCTGAAGTTGGTTTAATATTTCATTTTTTTTTCACTACCACACAGTTTTCAAATTCAAATAAAGTGGCATCACAATTAAAGGCATTCGGCATCAATGCTTCAACTTCCTGTAACTCAACACAGGTTTCAGACAGTAGCGACAATAGCATTCATTCAGGCTTTGTGGTCTGGTCAAGCATGCTATTCAACAGTATTCAACTATTAAACATTCTCTGTATATGTTTTTAATATCACCTCCCCTTTCATTCTTATTTATGACTTGAAGCATCATAAATTTAAAATCTTGTTCGGGTCCTTCTGACTCCTGATATGCAGCAAAAAAATAAAAAAATAAAGGGTACAGAGCCGATTCCAGCAGACCAGCACAGCACCTACCTCAGTTAGTTGTATCTATTCTCGCTGGTGACTCTGTCTACTTCCTCTCTCACCTCTCTCAATATGGATTCAGTACAATCCCTCCTTAGCCACCCAAGAGTCAGTCCAACATCCAAGACAAAAAAAAAAAGAAAGAAGCAAGCAGTAATTTAATTAGCACCACCAACGACCTCTTCATCAACACAAGTACTACTAAGCAAGTGCTACTGATTGTTTCTCGCTCTCTTTTTTGAGAGGCCTATCCACTTTGTGTTAACGTGCTCATTGAATATGTAAGCTGCTAAACAAGCGTACACATTCTGCAGCACCTTTTCATGGCCAGAACACCTGCTAGCAGCCACAAACAGATGCACAGATACTCAAGCGAACAATATCAACAAGTTCAACAACACATTGTATGTACATGCAATCCAAGTAAGTGAGCATGCATGGATGGCACAATACAAGACAAGGATGACTCGAATTACATAAATAAAAGTCAGGAGTATTGCATATATTGCTGGTAATTTCCAGAATAAAACCAGAACCTTTGGTGTTCAGACTCACCAGATCAGCTTAATAGTAAGTAAATCACACACTGTCCATCTGATCGAACGAAGTTGGGAAATTAATTAGGTTAGTTAGCCAGCCCTTAGCCTCAGGACAAGATGACATATTTGAGGTTTCCCTTTATGCAAAAATGCAGTGAATTCAGTGCTCACCAGCTGCTATTATTTGGTTCTTACTCTTTTCCCAGCACATAAAGCCCGGGATGAGAGCAAGAACTAATCAGCAGCCATTTAGCCCACGCACGTCATGTACGTGGCTGCGGATGTCGCAGTCCGAACCCCTTCCAATTCAATGCGGTTTGGAACCACATAGTCTGCTGGGCATCAGACTGATGCCTTAATTTGCTCTCCGGACTGCAGCGCTGGAGTAACTTGGATCTAAGAAAAACAAACAAAAAAACCCCCCGGAATTTGAAAGTGTGCATGCTCAGTCAGTCGGCGTAAAGCAGCCGGCTGATAAAAGGTGAGCGACTCAATGTAAACTGACAGTAAAAAAAAAAAAAAAAGTAAAATTAAAAAGTTAAAGTAATTTTTCTTTTTTCATGAGGGGGCTGCAGTACGGCAGACCGATGCCATGAGCCGCCCCTGCATTTTACACATTAATACTTCCATATTATTGCAATAATATATTTAATCCTGTTCACAATTCTTGGCCCATGCACATAACTAAAAATGGATACAAAGACAATGGATGACAGAGGGACACAATGCAACATTGTAACAAAGAGCAATAAATGTGATATGAATGTTGATAACATGCTGAGTTGAGATTACAGTTAGCAAGGACAGTGGATACATTAGGGGCATAGACCACAGTTATTGAATACAATGTGTGTATACAGGTAGTGTGTGTGATAGTTGACAGTAGTGCAGAATTCTACACTACATCATGTATAAATAAGAAGAAATAGGCCCTACAGCTGTTGTGTCATGCACATCAGAAAGGGCGTTCTTTGCAATTTGTTGTTATTTGGCAACAATAGAGAGGGGCATATTACAGTGAAATATGTATTAGACAAGCATGTGTTGTACATTCATGTACATCCTAAACAGTAATATAATAACACTCAAAATACACAGGTGACATAGACATGATGACATTTCAGTATTTCAAAATCTTTATTTGCAAACAGGGCTTATCTACTACATTATTATACTGAGCATTCTCACAAGAAAGTGCAGCAAATACTACCATAGAAGGATATAAACTGCATAAACACATAAGAAAATGTCCTAACAGAGGCCCAATCACACTTTATGATAATCTTGCATCCTGTCATATAGTAAGAAATGTTATATATGTTCTAGTGTCCTATAAAGCTGTACAGTGTGATAAAAACAATTACAGTCATACATAAATTTTTGCAGGAAGACATGCAATACAGTGCATTCTTATTTGGCAATTAAGTAACGCCTGTGAATAATCAGTACATACTCAATATTTGCATATTCCCAGTCTTGAACTCATGCCATGACAGATATCAGAATGATGCATACGAGGGGGTGCTGAAAAGTTCTAAGCCCAACCAAGAAGGGAATGATGTGGAGCTACGAAACTTACAAGTTATTCAGCATATTCTCCCCGAAGTTCAACACACTTGGCACATTGTGTCTGACATTTCTGTAACCCTGCCAAAAGTAAGTCTGAAGTCTGGTCACTGAAATACTGCCCTGCTGCTACAATCACCTCCAAATCACTAAAAAATTGCTGTCCTTTGAAACTCTTTTTAAGGTATGGAAACATGAAATAGATGGAGCAAGATCTGGTGAGTAGAGTGGATGGTCTATGTACTCAAACTCCAATTTCATCAAAATATTAATTGTTTTGCCAGCCTTGTGAACAAATGCATTTCCTTGCAAAAAGGGAATTCCTTTCCACAGCTTCCCTTTCCTTGTTTCTCTCAATGCCTCCTTTAATTGTCACAGCAAGTTACAGTAGTATTCTGCATTAACTATTTGCCCCCTTGGAAGATAGTCAGTCATTACAACATTTTCCTGATCCCAAAACACTGTTGCCATGACCTTTCCTGCTGAAGTTTGGGTCTTGACCTTCTTTGGCCTTGGTGAACCTCAGTGCTGTCATTGCATGAAGTGGTTTTGTCTCAAGATCATAGTGGTGTAACCATGTTTCATCAACAGTAACTAGTCATTCCAAAAAGTTGTCATCAGCTTGATGAAAATGCCACAAAATTAACTTGGAAGTGCCCAGTTGACATCTTTTCTTGTCAGCATTCAAATATTTGGGCACACACTTGGCTGACAGCTTCTGCATACCAGCTGCTCATAGATTATAAACCCAACACATTCCTTCTGTAATGTCTCAGCAATTGTTTTAGCCAATATTCGCTGATCTGCCAAAATCAGGTCATGGATATGGTCAACAATTTCAGGAGTAGACACTGTTTGAGGCCTCCCAGATCTTGCTGCATCTTCAGTCATGAAATTTCCATACTGAAAGTTTTCATACCACTTCTTCATAGTTGAGTAGAAAGGAACTTGTAACTCAACGTTTGTATCATACATTCATGGATTTCCTTTGGAGTTTTCTTCTGCAGGAATAGGAATTTTATGACAGCTCGGAGTTCCACACTTGAAAATTACACACTTTTCGTTGACATGGTTCAATCAATGATCTGAAACAATGTCAACACGCAGCGTTATGATTCTGCAAATTGGCACTTTACAAGATGAAATAACCTTCTTTTCAGATACAGAGGCAAAATAACGCTCAGAGTTTAGAAAGTTGGTCAGACTTAGAACTTTTCAGCACCCCCTCATATCAATCTTTGACACCACAGAAATAGGCATAAGTTGTACATCATAATAAACATATTTGAAGGGCTTACAGCACTTCCCTATTGCAATTGGTATGGATCCTCTACCTTGGAGGGTAATGCCTTAAAGAATTTGTCCCTTGACTGTGCCAAAATTACTTTCTTTGCCTAAACTACTCTTTTCTGACACAGTTACCTTTCAGACACATTACCAGATTCAAAGCCATGCCTTTCATACTCAACACTCTGTATAGCTGTGTATTGACTGTGTCTGCCACAAGACATAGCAGTGGATATTGTCACAATAAAAGAAATTACTGTGCAAAGAATTAAAGGATATTTGAGGATAATTTGTACAATATGATTTTGTCAGAATGATGACAGGGAGACAACTATGTTAATGTTTACACAAATATGAGCAATGCAGCATCAATGTTTTTGTCCATGAAAGCTGTTCCTGTTGTTTTACACAACAACATTATCCCACTATTTAAACATACTCAATCTGTGTATATATGCTATACAAGTCATTAGTGAATGCATGTGTTGCAACAGCACTCACACAATGACATTCACAGAACAGCTGTTTTACTGGCAGAATACAAAATGAGTTTATATTTCTTTCTCCCAAGTGACAAATGAGCATAATAATTTGATGCAGCATTGTTTGTGTAACATCAGTACACATAATGTCTCCTTTGCTGAAATTGCACAACAAGCTATTTAAGTCTACTAGCTAATGACATATGTATGAATAACATGCGCCACAGTGCAAGTCTTAATACAGTTCTGAGACTTCACCTATGTGAAGTCATTACATCATATGATTTTGTTGCAAACAGTTAGTATGAGATAAAAGTGATGGGAGAGGCTTCTCCCAAAGTAACTGCACACATTAAAACAGTTTAAGATATCATTCATGCATAGCAGCATAAGTACAAACAATGCTTACAACCAATAAACAGGGTTTTGAACACATCACTATGTGATAACAGCAGCTACATAGTATTGTGAAGAATATCTCCCACTTGAAAGTTTTGCTAAAATTGTATGGTATTTGGGTATGTGAAGCTGTGACAACATATTATTACTGCAAGTGATATGTGTGCCTGTAATTTCTTTAAAATACTGTTGCTATGTGTCTCATTTTCATACAACATTGTCTGCTGCTAGGTATATCCAAGCACATGTGATATGTAATGCAGTCATCACTGTGATGTGAGAATGGCAATCATATATGATGTGTCGATAATCATGAATTTGAGTACATGCTATATTAAGGCAACAGCATACAGAGCATTGTCCCATTTTGTCCAACCACAGTCACGCAAACATCTACCTTATATAAATACATTAATAAGAATACAAAAGGTGTGCTTACAATGTGCAGTTGGTCATACAAAATGGGCTCCAGATATATAAGAAACAGAGATGAAACACGGATAACCATCACCAAGCAAATGACACAAGAAACAAAAGACAATTCCCTTTATACCTGCAAAATAAGTCACATCTCATACAAAGTTTTAGTGTTCAGTTGACCCCCCACCTCCTTCTGTCTTCCTCAGTGTCTCTTCTATCCCACCCTTCTTGTTGACTCTATCTCTGTCTCTACCTCAATAATATATATATATATATATATATATATATATATATATATATATATATATATATATATATATATATATATATATATATATATATTTACCTCAGTGCATCGACATCCCGTATTATGGAATCTCATTTTGTCAACACAAAATATCGAACTCCCACTTCATCACAATAACAAAGATCTTTCCAGGGTAAGTAATCACTTACCCAGAAAAAAACAAAACCCAAACTGCACCATCCCTAAGCCACCCAGGTGGTGGGGGGGGCTACACCCCCCCACACCCCACAGTGTTTGGGGCTGCATGCCCCACAACCCCCCCCCAACTAAATATACTAACTCCAAGATCACATTACAGTTGGGAAAAGGGTAAAGTTCACCATCTTGCACAACAGATTACTTACCCTGGGAAGATCTTCATTGTTCTGCTGCTTGGATGAAGTGAGAGCTTGATATTTGGAATGTTGACAAAATGAGATTCGATAATATGGGGTTTTGACAAAGCCAAGTAGACTAACGTGTATATATATATATATATATATATATATATATATATACACACACACACACACACACACACACACACACACACACACACACACACACACACACACACACACACACACACACAAACACACACACACACACACACACACACACACACACACACACACACACACACACACATATATATTGGCAATAAGAATTATTTAATTATACTGTATACTTGGAAGTTGTGCTGTAGACACCCTTGGGTTGTTTTTTGCATCAGCCCCAACTTCAAACATCAAGGATTCTTTGTGAACTCTTTTCTGAGTTGTCTGGATCTCTGAAAGTGTAGAGGTACTCCTCTGTTTCTGTCAGTGGTGGTCTGGTAACAGGACTGCCCCATATGCTACTCGGGAATTGCAGCTGTCACAGTATCACCTGTGTGAATATGTTACTAGCTCCATATCTTATTTTCAAATATGTATGTCCATGACTTGTGACTGCATTGACATCATTGACCATCTGCTTCCAGATACACACAAGGATTTATCACGTCTCTCTCTAAGATAGAAGACCTGTGGTGACATACTGCCTAAATAATCACTTAGGATGTGTGGCAGACTTAAATGACCCTTGTGGGCGTTTGCCTAGTAGGAACCTATAATCCTATGAATGTCATTATCAGCATTAGTGTTTGGCAGTTTGTGGGGTGTAGATATGTCAGTAACTATAGCCCTGTATGAGAAGAAGCATAAAAGAAAAAAAAAATACATAGGTAACCCAAAAATGACTGTTAACGAAAGGAATTTAAAAAAAAAATGCCAAAAGAACAAACATTTGTGTAACTCTATAGGACATTGTGGCATTAACAGAAATAATGAAGACCTTTCGTGGAAAAATGGATATAACTTTTGCGAGATATCCACTTTTGTTAAGAGCAGCCAAGTATACATCACAGGCTTAATACAATTTTGTGTGTTAAAAATGCAAAAAAACCTGACCTTGCTAATAAGTAATATAGCTTTACAGCTTGGAAGCCAATATAATGTGGGCAAATGATGTTAAACATGACAAAGGTGTTATTTATTGTCGAATACATGTGTGTAGGTATGATGTGCACAATATTTTTTTATAATTCTTATGAGTTATCCCATATCAAGTATGTGTATATGATAGTATGTCATGTTGAAGTATGTGTATAACTTATCCCACAATGTGTTACTCAAGTTATGCAATTACGAGTGTCTGAAATGTATTTGCAAAGATAAATACTCCTTTTATGTAGAAATGCAGTCCCATTACTATGTAAAGTCACAGACGTACAGGCATCTCTGAAGTATATCTCCATTCATTTGTAAATTAGTACACCTCTACTTAAACATTAAGCAGCAAGTTCTTCTGTGGCACTAACACTTAATAAGCAAAATTTAACATTTTATTATTTTCTTTGTCATGGGTTTGATTCCCAGGTAGTACTACTCAATCTTACTAGGACACAAGTCTCAGCAGGCCAATATGTCATGTCATATCATTTTTCCTCCAACCAACCATGATTATAACAAATACCATAAAGCATTTTGGTGTTTAACATTGGGTCTTTGTGTACAAGCAGTTACATGTAAGATCGAATTGGATGGCAATTCAGACACATATTTCTAGTTTGAATTCTGAAGACATGGCTGGTGCAGGTAGGGGTAGTGTTCCATTTAGAGCACACACATCGGTATTGAGGAGACCAGGATTTTTGTGTCATTTCTCATGAAGTGCTTCAGCTTGAGGCTGCTCCGGGAGGATTACACCAGGTTTCAGTATAAGTCTGAGGATTGGAATAACTTGGCTAAAGCTGTCTCCAGTGCAATTGACTTTTCATGCACCGGGGAGCAATGTTGTCACCACAACTTTAACATGAAGAGGCACAGGGGGACCTCTTGAGCCAATGCAATGATGAATTTAAGATTGTAAACACCCCTCTTCTGTGTAAGTATACTGATCTGTTACCTGTCTGTGATATGAAATTAATTAGCCAGCCAATGCAGTTTTTTCATTATGCATTTATATATCTTTTTGTTTTCTTTTCTCCACTATACAGCAGAGATAGCAGAAAACTGTGATGTACATAAGGAGATACTCACCCATCTCTGAGAGGCATGGGCTAATTATGCATCTGAACTGAATGTAAGGCAAAGAAGGATTTTCAGTCCATTACTCTATATCATATTAAGCAGACATACCTTAACTTTTATATCGATCTTACATGCCTCTTCCAAAAGCTCTTGGTTATTGCATTAGGCAATGGGTATATCAGTTAAATTGTGTGTGGGTTCAATACCTACAAACTAACATTAGTTTTTTTACATGATAGTATTTATAAGATAATTTTGCATGACATTAGCAATATTCTTTGCAAATGCAATGATTAACTTTGGAAGCATATATCTAACATAGCATAATCAAGGATATGATTCTGTTTGTCAAATCATACTATTGTGATTGATTGATTTTGTGACACATTGATGCCTTCACATCATATCTTGGTGTGGCAAAGGTTTACATATTTATTTCTCATATTGGTTTATCTAGTGAAATAAAAAAAACTAATGTGAGATGCCATTAATCTACAGGTCTTTTAATCTGTTGTATACTTTAAGGATTTTCTTTATTGTAGAGTTTATTTACATTGGTGGACCACTAGGGTGATTTCTTTTTATATTTCCTTTTATATTTAGATCTCATTGTGACTGATATTTTATGCATTCATTTAGATAGGCACAAAACTCCTTTGCAAAGTTAAAATCAAGAAACACAACCTCAGCTGGCTCCCAAAGGTCTCCTCCGCAATATATGGAAAATGCAGTACAAACACCAGAGTATCGACCACCACGATGATGCAATAAAAGCTTCTTTATTCGAGCAAACAAACAGAGATGAGCGCTTCCGCGTACACACTGTACGCTTCTTCAGATCTACTAATTAAGTGAAACCATCATCCTTATATACATCTAATATGCTCAGACTAATAAAACAATTATATAATGATAGCAACAATCATCTAATTAATACATCAAAAGCTGATTGGAATTCAACAAGCCAGATACTACTGAGAGCATCTAGCTGCAAAAGCCCAATAAACTAATACACTATCCTTACTAACTAAAATGAAACAATTGTTACTGTTGCCCTAAAGAAACATAGTTAAAACAAGGCATAGGCATATGCAAAAACATATAGATAAACCATAATATTTGTCATAAGGCAGAGCATGTATATATCAGTCTAAAGCTTATATAATTAATATAAACATATAAATATCAACATTTCATCATATGCTTTCAAATTTAAATATATAAAAATATATATATATATTAAATTATTGTTCTAAAAAAAATATATATATATATATATATATATATATATATATATATATATATATATATATATATATATATATTCTTCTGGAGCATATATGTATAACATGTATATCCATATATATGCATATTTACTTAGCCAAAATCTTATTTTAAAATTTTCATACATTTATTAATTAGTTATGGAAACTGGCCTATAAAGGTCAAATGTATATGAATCAAATATGTAAATATATTTAACAGTTCAAAAGAATTAAAAAATATATAATATAAAGACTAAAATGTATGTATATATGTATGTATCTAATCTAATATGGAGGAGAAAGGTACATGCCTCTTAAAGCCATAAGGGACATAAGATTGACGAACATGAAATTGATTCATCTAGTATAATGCAATATATGTGATATTAATTAATCTAGTGATCTAGTAGAGCTAAATACAATATATTCATTAAAAATAAACATATATATATATAGATGTATATATATATATGATAAATAATATATAATAATGTGTTATAAATAAATAAATACTTTCAATGAATAATTTTAAATATAATCTCAAATATAAAATAAAATGAAATTATTATTTCAGGCTCCGTCCTTTCAATGAAGATCTAACACTAATATATTGATTTAGTCCAGGTGGATAGTGTGCTTTTAGATGTAATATCCAACCTAGTTCAATATTTTCTAATTCATTAAAGGTGTCACCTTTCCTTTTGTTAGGCTTAACAAGTTGTAATATTCTAATTCTAAATATGTGTCCCGGATTACTATTGACGTGTTTGGATAAGGCATTCTTATGGTCATTTTTCTTTATATCATATAGGTGATTATAGATTCTTTCTTTCAATAACCTTGTTGTCATACCTATATAGAATGCCTTATAGTCCAAGCAGTCTGCTAGATATACTAGATTGGAACTAACACAACTAGCTACAAAACTAGGTTTAAATGCAAAATCTATTGAAGGATGTATGAAAACTTGTTCTGTTGTAATATGGACACACATATTGCAAGCATTACATGGATATGTCCCTAATTTATTAAATGGAACCCTCATAGTGGCTCCGTTCTTTTCGTCATTAATCTTTTCTATACATAATAGTCTCTTAAGGTTTTTACTATTAGTATATATAAAGGCTGGTCTATCTCCTACTAACTTCTTAATCTCTGTGTCTGTTAGAAGTATATGCCAGTTCTTATTTATAATGCTAGTGATACATTTGTTATCACTAGTATATCTAGTTTGAAACTTTACCACATGTTTCCTAGGTGCATAGGTACCCTGTGTAACATTAGTCCTATCTCTAGTATTGTGTGACCCTTCTGATAGCTGAAGAGATTGCTTTACAGAGTGTATCAAATTTGGGTCATAACCCCTCTCTATGAAGATCTGCTCTAATGTGTGAATTTGTGTAGACAGGTCTTCAGCATCTTTACATAATTTATTAATCCTAATAAACTGACTTTTTACAATGCTGTGAAACACATGCCTAGGATGCATACTGTTATATTCTAATAGTGTATTTTTCCAACAAGACTTCCTGTATATAGAAGTGTGTAAAAAACCACATTCATCTTTTCTGATGGTAATATCTAGAAAATCTATCTTGCTATATGAATATTCAACGGTAAATCTAAAAAATGAAGTAGTTGATTCTAAATATTCTACTAAAGCTGTGAATTCATCTATGGTGCCCTTCCAAAATATGAGGACATCATCCACAAAACGCTTGTATAGTAACATCTTCTGAAAACCTACATTATTAAATAGATGCATACATTCCCAATAATGAACAACTAAGTTTGCGTAGGTGTTTGCACAGGGAGTACCCATAGCCACTCCCCACTGTTGCAAAAAAAAGATCATTATCATACATAAAGACATTATTATTTAGTATTAGATCTAATAACACATTGAGTAAAATCTGGTCATTACTACCAAACATATTACTATCTTTAATGAGACATCTAATAGCTTCCGTACCATAGCTATTTGGTATGGATGTACAAAGGTTCTTCATGTCCATAGTTACTAAGAGGCAATCACTAGGAAGACCTTGGTTAAAAGCTTCTATGTCATCTAAAAGCTGATAAGTGTCTCTTAGTATGGAAGGAATGTTAGTAACTATAGGTCTTAGTTTCCTTTGCAAAGTTACGTACAGTGGCATCATCTGGAGTGATGGTGCTATAAATGAATTTTGAAAATTAATCATAGAATTTGATGAGGTTAGTACATTTGAAATTCTTAAAATATAGAATACTGGCTTTGGTGTGTTTAGAGATTTTGAAGATGAAGGCCACTAGTTTAAGACTTGACTTAAATGGTGAAGGAGATTTCAGGGGGTATAACACATGAAGAAGATACATTTGTAACAACCACATCAAGAATATTATGTCCTCTAATGGGTTTCCTAAGAATCTGATCTATGGAGTTTTTGTTTATTAAATCTAGAAACTTTTGAACCTATCTTATGGGTCTATATTATAACAACAAAAGTTTAAAATTGCGAATTCTCTAAATATGAAAAATGCCAGACCTCAAACTTGCTATTGTGGGGGGGCTACCCCCCCCTGATAAATATATATATATATATATATATATATATATATATATATATATATATATATATATATATATATATATATATATATATATATATATATATATATATATATATATACCAACTCCAAGATGGCAATACAGTGAGGAAAGGGCAACTATTCAGATCTTCACTGTACTTCGATCTCATAAAAAGGACTTTGAGGCCCAGCATTTTCGATATTTGGGGCATTTGCAATGTTAAACTTTCATTGTTATAATATAGACCCTATCTTACATTGTAGGCATAGGCTGTCCAGTTATAAAACAGTCATTATAGTCTCCAAAAATAATGGAGTTCTTGTTGATAGGCAGTAGAAGAAGCAAATTTTTAAATCTTAAATAATTTTCAAGGGTCCTATAGCAACAGGCTATAAACTGATCGCTGGCCCTGTTTACTGCAATTTGAAACTCAATAAGTTCTGTTTATTGGTTTCTGGTAATCTCTCACTAGCAAGTATGAAGATGTCACCTCAGCTGCCACTGAGACTGAAGACATGGTAAGCACAACTCTCACTTTCAAGTATGAAGATGTCACCTCAGCTGCCACTGAGACTAAAGACATAGTAAGCACAAAACCTGGATATGGAGGTAATAATTTCTGAACAATTAAACCAAGATGCTTTACAAATGCAGAAAAGTGTTGAGAATAGGGAGCTTGTTGTTAAGATTTCTAGCATTGAGCAGACACTCATTAATGTGATCCTGTTTTCTCAATTTAATTTTTCCAAATCTTTTGGTTTTCTAATACCATGATGAGAATGGACCCCATTCCTAAATCAGAGTATAATTAAAATTCACAAAATTAACCGTAGTATTGTTTTGATCTTTGATGCTATCTAAAAGTGTTCTTCACAGCACCTGCAGTGTTCCCAGAACTGACTCCTTCTGCAATTCATAGGGAATTACATTTATTGGTAACATATCCAAATACAATGGAGATTATTTTAATATTAGACCCATTGCTCCTACTAATATTGGAACTGCCTGAGTATCTTTCTTTTACATTGCTTTTGTTTTTGCCTACAAATCATGGTATTTTATGACTTTGTGTCTCTCTGTATGTAAGACAGTAGGTGTAGCAATTTCAATGGTCAATGCTACTTTTGACTACCGTATTTGGTCTTCAAACATCTAGTTATTGAATTGTTGATAATAAATGATCCCATGTGATATGCATTTTGACATTTTCTATAATGCTTTGTGGTTCATGTTTCCATTGTTTTTCTGATACCTATGTGTATTGAATTGTTTGCACAATCCCCAATGCAACAATCTTACTGTGTTATTGTGCCTTTCAGTGTATGAGTTATCCACTAAGCAACAAGGTGTGTGACTGTTTCTAATTCTTTTTACAGAACTGGCATTTATCTGTTTCTTCCACATGTTCAATGGACTTTGTAAACCAACATGCATGTAGGGAGCTATCTTGGGCTGCCATTATTAACCTTTCATCCTTTTGTTTCAACTCACGTCTCTTTAACCATTATTGCTTCAAATCCTGATCATCATGAGGTCGTTGCTGGAGCTGTTTATACTTGAGACTATATTTATGGCTTTTTCACATTTCTTTTCTTCTCATGTGATCTTATCTTTATATTCTTTATTTTGTTTTTTTGATATATTCATTTGTTGTCTGATTTTTTTGTCTACATCTGGTTTGCTTTCCATTCCCACTTGCCACCTGAATTCTTCTGCTGAACTAAGGAGAGAGGTCATCATAGACTTTCTCTGTTCATGTTGTACAACTTTCACTATGTTTGGGTCTGATGAGGTCAATATATACAGTCCCATGATTGCAGATCTATACATGTAATCAATTTCAAGGAGGCACATGCCTCCTTCATTGCATGGAACATATAATCTTGGTATACACTACATTTTATATATCATTTGACAAACATGAAGCATTTTTCTTTTTTTTCTGTCCAACTGATCAAATACCATTTTGGGGACAGTCATCTATACCAAACACGAAGAGCAAATTGGTTTACAGCTTTAACTTTATTCCTAGATATCACGGCTGTTTTCAATATTAGTTTTAGTCTTCTTAAGTATTCCTTACTGAGTTTTGTTTGCATTTGCTCATGTTTTATTGACAATCCTTCATCACTTCACAAATGTATATACACGCATTCCTGCTCAAGTTCCTTTATATCAGATCCTGCTCTAGACTGATATTTCCTTGGTACTGCAATTTTACTGTTTAGATGCTGCTTTCACACATTTATCAAGACCAAATGTCATTCTTACATCATCTCAGAAAGTTTTAACCATTTGCAGTTGTGTTTTCAACTCACCATCACTTTTACATTTAAGACCTTTTCTTAATTTTGTTTCAGTTTCTCTAGCCATTACTTCACCCATTTCATATTGTGTGCATTTGAACTCCTTACTGTTTCTTTTAATTTTTTACTCTATTCAGCATCTTTGTTATGTTCTGCAGATTCTTCATAAATATTTCTCCAAAATTTGTCTGTGTCTTCTTTTTTTTTTTTTTTTTTTTGAGGTGTTTCTATTCCTTTTGTTTTCTTCCCACTTTCTTGTAAAACATTTTTGAGTCATCAATGAATTTCTTATTTTGTAATTTTCCTTTATATTTATTTGCATATCTTCTAAGTGTTCATGTCTGTGCTTATATATTTAGTTTATTATTTGCAATAGTATGTGATAGAGCCTGGTCTTTTCTGATGCTGTGTATTGCTTTTATCACGTCTGTCTTTTAAAGTATTTTGTTGATCTAGTCCCTCTTTTATACTCTTTTAACAGTGGTGCGTCTTATCTTAATTGCTTTATATTTTTCCTTATTTGATACTTCCTTGATGGAATTTTATTTTTCCCTTCCTTTCCCTTATTGCTCTATATTTATGGGATAAGACTTTGTATGTTATTAGTTTAGCTGTACAGTTATATATACTATTTTCATATGTTATATCACATGAATTTCTGTCAATAGTCTTGATTCCTGTGCTCATCTGTTTTATCAGACTTCAAACATTTTGGGTCATGTTTACTTTCTGTAATCTATTTCTTTCATTGATCTTAATATAGTCTATCCATCTGTATTAAATAAAGCAACTCTTCCCTTAGATAATTTTCTTCTTAACTGAGGGCATATTCTGTGTTCTCTGTTTCCTGTGGGCATTTTACAGAAAGTTTCAGAATGTCTTCCTGTGACATATCTTCTTCCGCTGCATCCTGCATCATCTATACCTCCTTCACATGGGAAATCATTGGCCCATTACTCCACAACATTGCCTGTGTCAAGAGTTGCCACTGTTTTCTATTCCTTCCCTTGTTGTGTAACTCCAACTGAGCTTTTATACTGCTTATCTTCTAAAGCCTCCAGAGCATCATTGTGTGCTAACTGAGCAGATGCTTCCTGTTCTACCTGTCTCTCCTTAATTTAAGACTCATTGTTCTACCATGTTGTGACAGTGCCTGAGTTAGATTTTCTGCACTGAATCTTTCACTTGACAAGCAATCCACAACTTCAGTTGCTATTTTATTAACTTCTCCATTAGTACATCCTGTTCCGCTTTCCTCCTTTGTGTTCTTATTTATTTCTTTTTTTTTTTTTGTAGTGTGAAATTTTCTGTATGTGGGTACCTTTACCTGTATTCTCTTCAACTATCTTCAGGGCTGTTTTTTGTATTGATTAGTTTGGCCTTCTCCTTTGCATAAGTATTGTACCATATCAGATCTGTTTTTTTCCTTATCTCCATATTTCTTTTTTATATCTCTCAAAAATGTCTGAGCTTTGTTCTTTATATTTTTTGCACTTCTCTGATGCTTCTTTTTCCAGGTGGTCCAAACTTTCTTTATATATGTAATAATTTTCATGGATCTGTTCTTTTAATGTATACAAATTTGCATTTGAAGCTTTTAACAGTTTTTCTTGTACAATCATTTTTCTTTCCTCCAATTTCTCTATTAATCTTTTTGAATATCCTCTATCCATAAATTCTGGGCTTCTTGCATCATAGTAACGATACATATTTTCTTCCCTCTCCTCATCAGTCCACGCTCTCAAAGTTATGACTCTTTTTTTGGCCTATTGTTTTTTGTGATTTTTGTGGACTACTACTTCCTTCTACAACAAGGAAACCATCCTCCCCTTGAGCCTGGCCTAATCCCATTGTAGGCATGTGTATTGAGAATTCTACATTACCATTTTTTTCATAGTCCAGTCCTAGAACCAGTACACACACCAGAATTAGTCACTTTTTCATCTTGGAACTTGTGCAACCAGCTGTCTTTTTTTATTTTTTAACCTACCTCTCTCCATATATGCTTATAAAATAAGCCTATATATTAATGTCGTCTTAGTGAGATTTCATGAAACAGTTTCCAACACATGAAGGTACTCACCAAGGTTTAAGGGTGACATTACTTCCAGAAACGCTACTGTCCTTTTCTTGCCGATTTCATCATCTCTCAGTCTGGACCCCTTCCTAGTATCTCTCATTTTAATTTCTCTAAGTCTTTTGTGTTTCAAGTGCCATGATGGGAATGGAACCCATTCCTAAGTCAAAGGATATGATTAAAGTTCATGAGATTAGTATTGTTTCAATCGTTGATGTTAGCCAATAGTTCTTTTCGCAGCACCCGTAAATGCTCAGAACTAACTCCTTTAATTCATATGGAGTTAGATATTTGTGGCATATCTAAATAGCACTAACAAATCTTTTTAATGAGACCTACTGTTCCTAGTACTATTGGAACTGTCTGGGTAGCCTACTTTTACATTGCCCTTGTTTCTGCCTGCAAATGCTGATATTTTATGACTTTCTGTCTCTCTATATGTAAGACACTGTAATCATTGCATGTAGCAATTTCAGTGATCAATGCTACTTTTGTCTTCTTTTCATGGGCTACTATATCTGGTTTTCTCACATCAATTTTGGAACTATTGGTAATGGGCAAGGTGATATAAATTTCATATTTCTCTATAATGCTTTGTGGTTCATGTCCCCAATGCTTCTCAGCTGCTTCAATATTGTAATGTTTGCATAATCCCCAATGCAACAGGGTTGTCACATTATTACGCCTTTCAGTATACAGGCCCTCTGCCATTAGTGTATCACACCCAACAACAAATTGTACAACTGTTTCCAGTTCTGTTTAACAAAATCTGAATTTGTCTGTTTCTCCCATCTGTTCAATAGACATTATAAACCAGTTCAGACATAGTCAACTACCCTGATCCGCCAATATTAACCTTTCATCTTTTAGTTTAAATTTACCACTCAGTAACCATTACTGCATCAGATTCTGATCAACATGAGGCTGTTGCAGGGCTTTTCTGTACTTGTAACTATATTTATGCCTTTTCTACATATCTTGCCTTCTCATCTGATCCTTCTCCTTATATTTCTTTTGGCACATTCAGCTGTCTTAGTTTTTTTACTTCTGGTTTGATTTCCAGTCCTGCTTGACACCAATCAATATGCTTCTGCTAAACTAAGCAAGGAAATCAGATTAGACTTGTTCTCCTCATGTTTTAAAACTCTCACTATGTTTGGATCTGGTGAAGCCAGCAGCTATGTATGCAGTCCTATGATTGCAGCTCTATACATGTAATCAGTTTTGAGGAGGCCAATAACTCCTTCTGAATGAGGAATATGTAATCTTGGTGTACAGTGATTTTATATATCTTTTGATAAGGGTGAATCATTTTACTTGTTTTCCTGTCCAGCTGATCCAATACCTTTTGGGGACAGTCAATCATCCAAAAACTGTAAGTTAAAACACGAAGAGCACATTGGATTACATCTTGGACTTTGTTCCTAGATGTCAAGGCTGTTTTCAGTATTGATCTTCAAAAATATTCCTTACTTAGTTTTGTGAACATCTAGTCGTGCTTCATTTTCAAACCTCCATCATCTAGCAAATATTTATGCACTCCATCCTGCGCAGGTTCATTTGTATCACCTTCTTCCTCATGTATGCTCACATGTCTCTTCAATTCATTGCTGTTTCCTCAGTCTGGATATTTGGACAGTTCTGACATCAGGAAAATGGATAGAAAGAAAGCAATTCCACTACCTGTGAATTTTGAATTATCTGTGCTGTGGTCCAATCTTCTCTGCATTCTGTTCTACTTCAGGTCAACATCAACCTTCTTTTTTTCCTTGGGCAATGTCTCTAGTTATCATTGCTTACTTATGTAAAGTATTATGCCTTCTGTTTCTATAGCACTTTGACTCATGCCTTTGCTTATTTGACTCATGTCTTTGTTTATTTGGAAGTAAGTTTATATACTGCAGCTGGGTAACTATTTCACTGTTTACTGACAGCATGTTGCAGTCACAAATGTTCCCTTTTAGTATTTTAATGTAATTAATGAATATCTTGTTATTACTTTCAATCTTTGAGATTAGACTGAGATGATAGACACAGAAGAATTGGGTAAGTGAGTAGATTTGGCAGTCTATTTAATTTAGATTTGTTTTTATGCTTATTGAAATTTTTGAAAGCTAAGTGGTGTCTCAGTTTATAATTTTTTTCCCTTGCTCTTTCTTATTAATTTTGTGATTCTACCAAAACATTTTTTAAATTTACATGAATATTTGTACCTTATCTGTGTAAGAACATTAATGCAGAAGTTAATAATGTCATCGAATGTATTTTCTTTTTGGGCCATTTAAGACATTGCTCAGTTCTTTTCTCCTAAATCTTTTGTGTTATAATTTCTACTGGTAAAGTCTAACAAGGAAGACATACTTATGGCTGAGTTTGCCAAGACAGGTGAGCTTCTGCAGTCCAGCTAGATCTAAGCTCATGACGCAGATAGAGGAACCATGCTTCCCACCAACCAATACCTTTTCATTGTTGTTATCCTGTCATAGCATAGGCTGGCTTTTAGAAACTGGAAGCATCTCAGAGGACACCCTCAGCATAGAGGTGTAAGATAAAACAGCAAATGCCAGCAACTCATGATGGCTGATTCTATTGTCATAATGGATACTGTAAGTGAAAGAGGTAATAAGGCGCTAACATTCCTGAATGAGCTGGTAGTTAGGTGTAGGAGATTATTAAGGCTATGAGATGTCAA
The DNA here is from genome assembly GCF_019279795.1 of Protopterus annectens. Lineage (NCBI taxonomy): Eukaryota > Metazoa > Chordata > Ceratodontiformes > Protopteridae > Protopterus > Protopterus annectens. The sequence continues at coordinate 955,383,340 of NC_056732.1, forward strand.
AAGAGTTTCATCCTGAAGTCTTGGGTTCAAGTGTGTCAGTCTCCATTTGTTTATTGTGTTATTCTGAGCAAATCAGTTTTCCAGACAATGTTTCTAGGTCATGCCTGAAAAGATGTTCGTACCTAGTCAGTTTATCTGGTTAACAGAAGAAACAAATACAAAATAAAAAAGTAAAATGTTACAGTTGGGACAAGGGAAGAGACTGACCTCCAAGGACTGTGGGAGTGAACTAAATTCCATTGCCCTACTTAAGGCAAGTAATTTTTAGCTGAGAATGATCATGAGGTAGTGTAGGAGTTTGCAAAGTGGAAGAAGAACCCTAGACAAATAGCACACAAGTAACATTACCTGTGATGTTAAGTTTGCTTACAAATGGTGAGGCTGGATGTATTGTGCTTTGAATTTCACCATTTGGTTGAAACACTTCTGCAGAACACAGGACTTTGATATCATTGTACATGATGGTCCAAACTGGCTGACCTATAAAACCCTGATGGTCTGGGTCTGTACTGGAGGAGAATTAAGAATCCTAAGTAATTGTCTCAATTGTTTCAGTAGTAAACATGTCAGTTAGCCAATAGTTAGAGGTGAATGTCACTAGAATAAAAATATGATGCAATCAGTGACCTACCTAGTATCAACATATGTAAGACCTAAAGGACCATGATAAATTAAAAAAATGGATAGTGAGAAGTACTAATGTTTACAGTGTTTGCAGAAGGTCATCTCATTTTATGGCTTGCATACATAAACAATGGCTGAATACTGTAGGAACAATAGAAATGTGCTATGCTGGGAGGTGAACACAACAAAATATGTTGTTTACTAGTGGAATAGACATGACAGAACAAAAAAATAGAGTGGGTGTGGTTTACACACACACACACACACACACACACACACACATATATATATATATATGTGTATATATATATATATATATATATATATATATATCAAGAAAGGATCGACCCAAAGGCCCATCAAGTAAGCAAGGAGGTAAGGAAATATTGTAGGTGATATTAAAGACTATACATTACATCGCCGTTGCAGAAAGCCGGAATGTACAACTATTCCTTATGATGAAACAGAAGAAAATGGTAGAACTTAAGCTTAATATTGCAGACTAAGAAGGCATTGCCATTAATATTAATATATAATATATTAAATTCAAATACATGACTGCAGCCTCAACTGAAGAAAGAAAACTGTCAATGCCATGCAGGACTCAAACAGCTATTATTAGAACCTCATTAAGAAAAAGCAGTTTTGGATGCAGCTTTTGCAATAGCAGAAAGACAAATGACCTCAAAATTAGAAGTATGCAGCCATTTGGATACATTAACTTACTGACAAAATCATGACAAACAAAAATGAAGAAATTTGTATTTCATGAAAATGGGTATTTCATCTACGTTTACTTTTTATTATTTAATATTTTTTTATTTAAAAATAATTAATTTTATTTTGTTATTTTGTGAGTATTGTAAATATTCTCAATACTGCCACAGCCAAACTATGTTATTATAGTTTACTTTCAAAAGACTTGTCTTATAGTATCATACTCTTTTGATGTCATCAGTGTATTTTCTGTGATGTACTTACCTGGGCTTTGTATGAAAATGGCAGTTTAGATCAGTGCAGTATCCCAGTAAACAAGTGCAAATAAATATATGGATGGATGAATGAATGGATGAATACATTCATTTGCCTCTGTGCCTCTCATCCGTTGCCCTTGTTTCTATACATTTTGCACCATGTATTCCAATGTTCTGGATATCCCCAGCATGTAGGTGAGTACTAACAACAAGAAACATTATCCAGGCAGCTATGGACTCAGTCTGTGCCCCTGATGGCATCCTGATAATGAATGCATTTTTTTCTGTTGGGGTCTATCCATACCCCAGTGGCTAATGTGACTATCTGTGTCATTACTGGGTATTCTATAACCCCCCCCCTTTTATTTTGATTTCTTCCACTCAAATGCTTATGAGGGCTGTCAGCATCAGCTTGGGATGGTCAAAATCACATTCTTAATCTTGGCCTCCACTTACAAGGCAGCTGTTGGCTGATTGAAATAATCACTTTATCCCCCCTCCAGATAATCAAAACATCATTAACCATTCGATCCCTCTTACACCATCTAAGCCACTTTTCAAACTCACATCTTCTGTTTTTTTGCTAGGGCTTTATCGCTTTACACCAAACAGATAGACTTCCAGGAAAAGAGACTTTACAATATCAAGCAGTGCTTAAGAAAAGCTATAGAAAATTCAAGCAAAGGTAGTAAAGATAAACTGCAGAACTCATAAAAATAGTTATCAAGGAAGTAACAATAATCTGTCCAGCAATTTACTTCATAAAGCAATTCTCTTGGTGATGGACATAATTGTAGTAAGTTAAGCAGGTTAGATTACTATCCCTTCCCAAAGTACATTCTATGGGATGCTAAGTGAACTAAGACATATAATCGTGCTAACATATCTTTGGACTTCCCCATTGCCTCCTCCTAGTGGCCATTGCTTGGTACACCTCCAGGCAGACATGTCCAGAGATTTCCTCAGAAGGTGCCAATACCTTTTCAGATACCTACCCCAAACATGGGAAAGTAGTGGGTGGCTGTATTTCATGATCTTCCTGGACTGATTACCTCCTCATTATGTAGTGGATAGTAAAGATAGGTAACTTGTGAAACAACATCATGTTAAGTTATTGACATCATTTTGGTAGTAATCCAAAGCTTGTGACCATAGCTAAGGACAGGGACATATTTTGACTTTTATTTGTGTGAAAAAAATATGGTGATAGAAAAAGTCATCATGGTTATAAAAAGGGGTGACATGAAGATCGAAGAAAAAAAAAAAAGCTTTAGGAACAGTCAAGAAATGGTAGACTACAGAAAGTGATACTGACCAAGACAAAACATTGCAAGCAGTACATTCAGAAAAGTAATGTCCAATACTGTTTAGTCATGTTTTATTGAAACAGGCTGCTGTATTTTATGCATTTTTAGAGCAAAGAAATTTTTTGTTGCTCTGCAGCATCTTCTTCTTTCGGCTGCTCCCATTAGGGGTCGCCACAGCGGATCATGTGTTTCCATTTCTTCCTGTACTCTGCATCTTGCTCTGTCACACCATCCACCTGCATGTCCTCTTTCACCACATCCATAAACCTTATCTTAGGCCTTCCTCTTTTCTTGTTACCTGGCAGCTTCATCCTTAGCATCTTTTTCCCAATATACTCTGCATCCCTCCTCAGCACATGTCCAAACCAACATAATCTTGCCTCTCTGGCTTTGTCTCCAAACCTTCCAACCTGGGCTGACCCTCTAATATACTTATTCCTAATCCTGTCCACCCTTGTCACACCCAGTGCAAATCTTAACATCTTTAACCCTGCCACATCCAGCTCTGACTACTGCCTTTTTGTCAATGCCACTGTCTCCAACCCATATAACATAGCTGGTCTGCATACCCTCTTGTAGACCTTCCCTTTCACTCTTACTGGTTCTCGTCTGTCACAAATCACTCCTGACACTCTTCTCCATCCACTCCATCTTGCCTGTACTCTCTTCTTCACCTCTCTTCTACACTCACCATTACTCTGAACTGTTGATCCCAAGTATTTAAACTCATCCACCTTCACCACCTCTACTCCCTGCATCCTCACCATTCCTCTATCCTCCCTCTCATTCACACATATATATTATATGTTGCTCTGCAGCATAAATAAATAAACAAATAAATAAATAAATAAATAAATAAACCAGAAATAGTGGTCTTCTAAGCACAGCACATTAAGTGGTCACCTACTTGGCTTATATATAAGGCTGGCTCTGTCAGTATTGTCCCTATATCTTTGATGATGGTAATCTTTTTAATTTGACCATCTATTTTGTAATCAAATTGTTGTATTTTTGGGAAAATCACTTGATGACACTTTTATTGACACAAAAGTTCAGATCATTAATGCTGTGCTTGTATGTAATTTGTAGACCATCTAGGAGAACATCAGCATTTTTTATCCCATTGGCAATCATCAACACATCTAGCTACTCAAAGACAATTTTTCATTTTTATATCTGAACATATACCCAAAAGAAGTGCCCATTAAATAAACCTTTGGGATGGGACACCCCTTGTAACCCCTGATGGAGAGTGAGGTAACCCACCACTCTGACTTGGTGGCATCCAGTTACTTAAGGAGTATTTTACTATCTGAATTACATATGGATTGGTATTTCATAATTTTAGTTTTCTGATTATTTATTTATTAATTTGGAATGCTAACAAAAGCTTTAACAAGGTCACTTGAAACAGAATACATTCTCAGCCCTTCATCAAAGACTGCTATTACCTGTTTAATGAATGTCACAAGATTCAAAAGGCAAGCTTTTCTCATAACAACTCATTACTTTATGCTTAATGGAAATATGTCCACTCAGTCACCTTTGTTTTGAATTAGTGCTATTACAGCCTAAGACCATAGGCCAGAGGTGCATTTACATGTTAATATTTTGTTTAACATTTTGTTTAGAAAAAATAATTTGGGTTTAACTATTTTCCCTTGATTTTGTATAGGCTACCAGCTGCGGAGTCTGGCCACATGAAACCTGAGTTTGTTTTTAATTTTATTTGCGGAAGCAGTTATTGTGTCTGTACTTGTGCAAATGATGTCATCTTTTGTTTCTATAGCACCCTAACCTATTTCATAGCTTATGATGAAATGTGTTCAATTTTCTTCATCAAGCTCATTCACTATATCCTGTGGCTATTTGTCTATTTGTTGTTGATAACCAGTTACATTCACAGATACTGTCCTTTCAGATTTCTGATTTAATTAAAGACTACTTTATTATTATCATCTCAAGCAGTGTTCATATTTTGATCTGTAAGAATTGATAAGACAAGTATGTAGTATCTGTACATTGTTCAATTTACACTTTTTAGGCTAAGATGATTTTTGAAAGCAAAGTGGAATCTCTTTCTTCTGTTTCATGTCTTGCTTATATAGTACTTTTTTGTTCAATTTACCGGTGTTTTATGTCTTACTACTATGAATTCATTAATGCACGAGTTAAGATTGTAATAGAGCTCACGGATAGCACCCTGTGCAGAATGTTGGGTCATTTAGTATAGTATCTCAGTCTGTTTTCATGAAAGAGTCATCTACTGCATCTTAGCTTTCATCGGTAAAGTCTATGAATGATATTATATATATTTTAATTTAACGTTTTGATTATGAATTTATTATTAGGTTGAAGATAATAGTTTCACAAGCTGTGCTAATTACAGGAGGCATAATCTTGGGTGAGTAGCAGAAAGACCATATGCTTGCCAGTATGATTTACAAGATATTGCCATACCTAACTAAATTCACACTACTTGTTGTAATTTGTTTGAATTTCATAGTTAGTACTGAGTAGTTTAACAAGTCAGCATTGTTGTACTTAAAATTCCTCACAAACATCATGTTTCATTCACATTTGCATGAATTATAAGTTGACAGTAATAGCAAGAAAAAATATTTAATACTTTTTCAGCATGACACACTGCCTGCAGGAAATATGTACCATATATATGTGTGTATTTTTGAGAAAACTGACACAACACAGTTCCAATGCAAATATAAATAAAATTATTTTCCCTTGCATTTTATAGAGAAATTAAATGTAAACTGAAAGTATGCAATGTCTGAGTCTATGCATAAAGTACAGATATACTACTAACCAATCACCCAGACATATTGCCACTTAAGACACCTTGCTGGCTACTACCTCTGTTAGTAGTCATTCTTTAGTGTGTGTGTATTTGTGTCTTGTTTTGTGCAGTTTTCTATGTGCTGAACTAGGAGTCTATATATGTTCATGTATAATCTTCAGTGATCCACCAACACATCAAAAACTGAAAAATAGCAAGAAACACTCTCACAATCCTGTGTACCCTCTTAATAAACATAATCGACTTTGAAACTGTATCAGCTTAGGTAGGCTATTGATGTTAGGTGAAATGGTCTGTCTTTAGGTTACCTCTTGAGAAGCCATACACCTGCACGTTTAAGTCATATTCCTATAATGGTTGCCCGCGTAATTTGTAGGTTGAATTTGTGAAGACATGTCAAATAACATGCATTCCCATGGATAGCACACATAACATGCGCATGTGGATGTGACAGTGGGATTACATGTTGGCCAAGCAGTGTATGCTACATCTGCTAATGAGAACAAACTATTATTATGACAAATGTATATCCCAGCCCTGAACAACTTCTTTTGTATTACCATACCACCGTCTGAGATACAACTCTGGTTACTTTTGCTTGCCATTAAACAAAGCTCTGTGAGAGTATAATGTGCCATACATAAATATAATCACATTCATTTAGCATCCTGGGGGGTGCTGCACTGGTGTGTGTGCCTTCCTTTGGATGAGATGTTAAACCGAGGTCCTATCTGCTTGAGTGGATGGTAGAGCAGGTGGATGTAAAAGATCCCATTGCATTACATTGCTGTCTTTTATTTTCTTCACATGAGTTCTGCAAAACATCATATTATTTGTTGGTAGTTTCAGAGGTGGGCTTCTTAGTTCTTCTTGTACTTCATCTGATGTTTTCAAGATTGCCATGTATTTGATGCTTCAGGCTGTCTCTTTCAGTCACAAAGATTTGGAGTGCATATTGCTTTATATAAGCAGTTTTAAAAATTACTTGACTCAAACGCATTTGAGTGCAGGATTAAATATTATATAGGATCTCCAACTCAAGATTCAGGTTAGCACAGGGTAAAAATTTATTTTATGCAACTGTATTGCTTGAAAATGTAAATGCTAATGTCCTATTCTTTTAGTGAATACTTCTGGTGGTAACATTTGTTGCTATTTTATTACATTGTTTTGCATAAAGCCAATAGGATGGATTCATTAACAGCTGCATTAAATGCACACAGGGTGGTGTGCTGCAGCATGCACATGATAGTGAACTATTCTGTATTACTCTACACTTTGTTTAGAGCCACCAAACAAAGGTAAATGCAAGAATATGCTAATGAAGGCATAGGTAGAAGAATTACACACTAATTAATAATCCAACATGGCTGACCTATTCATTAAGCTATAAAGCAATTGTGTACACTCAGTGTAGCCCTTTGCCCTGAAATCCCAAACTCTTTGGATTGCAGTGAGAATTACACTTAAAAAAAAAAGAAATGTGTTAGCAGTTGTTGCTGCCATTCATAGCTCTCAGCCTTCCATCTCCAAAATGAGGAACACTAGCCCTCATAATGGGGAACAGATGTGCAAAATGTGGAACACATACTAACAGCTTACTAACATCTTCTTCTAGGAAGGTCATAGGATGGTTAAAGTATGCTGGTTTTATTTATAAAAAAGATCTTTTAATGACTCAATATGATTCTTTTCTATTTACCATGAATATCAGTTAAAAAATTCCTAACTCTGAATGTGTGACAGACCCTTTCAATGTGGAACTTCGAGGAACATGAACTTTTTCAGACCCCAAATGAGGTACATTCCAAGTAATGAGGTACACTTGACAGGCATGCTGCCATTAGAAAGCTATTTGGTCAACATGCTTTAATTAAAGTTCCTGCTGCTGCTAGACCTCTGTCAAGAAGAGAAATGTTTTTTATACCCTCTGTGACTTTAGACCTCTGCCAAAAAGAATGTTTTTTATACCTTCTGTGACTTAGTATGGACTGTTTGACACACAAACTTGTAAAGAAAAACTGGGCAGACAGGGAAACAGTATAGTAAATATGTAACCTCCATCACCTTCCTCTGAAGATAAATGTAAGCGTGGAACCTGTTTGAAAAAAAAAGGTAACTAATTGCTAAGTCCTATAAACAAGTAGTTATATGTTAAAATCAAATACTTATAGGCAAAACGAAGCACAGCGAGCATATAAAATAAACCAAGTTGTACTTTATTTAGGTAAGCTCTTTCCCCACATCAGCGTGGCTTCTTCAGACCTTAATAACACACATTAATTCCATGTACACTTATAAAACGTTTCAACTTAAAACATTCAGTGATATGTGTTGTCCCCCCATTCAGTAATGACATCATCATTCAAGCTTTCTTAAAGGTATATCATGCTTTATAAACAAGTTTGGGCAGCCATGGTGGTGCAGCGGTTAGCATTGTCACCTCACAGCAAGAGGTTCCCTGGTTCAATCCTCAGCTGGGGTGCCTTCTGTGTGGAGTCTGCATGTCCTCCCTGTGGTTGAGTGGGTTTCCTCCGGGTACTCCGGTTTCCTCTCGCATGCCAAAGATGTAGGTGGATTAGACACTCTAAATTGGCCCTAGGTGTGAGTGCATGTGTGTGTCTTCTGTGGAAGTTTGGGCACTGGGCTGGCAACTCGACACTGTAAAACTCCACTGCCAATCATGAGCGGACATGTGATCCACTGTGGCAACCCCCTGACCGTGAAAAGCCGAAAGAAAAGAAGAAGATGCTTTATAAACAAGTTTAAACATTTGAGCACTCCATCACAACATATTTAAATGCATCTAACTCCTATGTACATTAATTCACCTAGGTAAACCCTTGTCTTTAAGTATAGGTTTAATGGAAACCACTTCATTAAGTCCAGCTCCCTTGTCAGCCCTAAGTTTCAAAATCCATCTTAGTTCTGCCCCTTCAGTTTTATTCTCTACACTACCCATTCTAGCTGTTTCATGTATGACTTCAATCACTCTAAATTTAAAATTATGTTCAAATCTAGTGTTCAGAACATATTTGGCTATAGCATTATTTCTATTCCCATTCTTGACACTATATAAATGTTCTCTAATGCGTTCCCTAAGGGTGCGATCTGTCTTCCCTATGTAAAAGTTTTGACAACAGACACGACTCGCCATATACACTATATGTTTAGTGTTGCAATCAGCCTTCACACTAAATCTATATTGTTTACTTGTGTCTGGATGTAGAAACTCAACTGATTCTTTATCTATATGCTTACAATAGTTACATTTGCCATACAGATATGTTCCTTCATGTGTCTTGTGTAAGGATTTAGCCTTATCTGGATAACATAGTAATTTCTTCATTGACTGACAATTTTTATAACAGTAACTCGGATTCATTCCCACTAGTTTAGCAATCTTTTTATCTGTTGGAAAAATAGGCCAATTCTTCTCAATCACTTGCTTTATACTATTAACATTACTAGTGTAAAACATAGTATATTTGACCTGTCCATAATTATCTCTTTTATTCACAGTTGCTTCTGCATCCAATTCCGCTGTTCTCACTTTTTCAAAATATGGCTTTGCCCTTCCCCCTCCCATTCTTTCCACTTCAGTCAAGATTTCCTTTGTCTCATTCCATTTATATCCCTTAGCTTCAAAATTGCTCTCCAATTGTTCTATCCCTTTATTAAAGCCTTTGTCTCTGTGCTGTAACCTTGACATTCTCATCCCCTGACTTTTAACCACATTTTTAAATACTCTTCTAGGATGCATACTATCCCTGTGTAAAATATGATTCCTATAACATTCCTTTCTATAAAGGCTGGTGGTAAACGATAAATCATGTTCCCTGGTAACCATAATATCCAAAAACTCAATCATTATTGGTGAGTACTTAAGAATGAACTTAAGGAAGTCAGATGTAGTGTGTAAAAACTCCACAAAAATTTCTAACTGTTGTTGTGTTCCCTCCCAAATCAAAAACACGTTGTCCACAAAATGACAATAAAATCTAACATATTTTTAAATAAGTCTGTGCAAAAAATTCTCTCAACTTCCCATTGTGCTATCACTGAATTTGCATAACTATTCGCACAACTTGTACCCATGGCTACCCCATGTTGTTGCAAATAGTATTGACCATTGAACACAAAAGCATTATTATTCAATACCATTTCCATGAAACTACATATTAATCTAATATGTCTTCCATCATAGGTACTGCATCCCCTTAAATACCTCCTCATATAATCAATTCCTTGTTCGTTAGGTATAACCGTAAATAATGATACTACATCCATAGTTGCTAATAGTGCAGATTCACTCAGAGAACATGTATTACACTAGTAATGTTAATAGTATAAAGCAAGTGATTGAGAAGAATTGGCCTATTCTTCCAACAGATGAAATGATTGCTAAACTAGTGGGAACGAATCCGAGTTACTGTTATAAAAATTGTCAGTCAATGAAGAAATTACTATGTTATCCAGATAAGGCTAAATCCTTACACAAGACACATGAAGGAACATATCTGTATGGCAAATGTAAATATTGTGAGCATATAGATAAAGAAACAGCTGAGTTTCTACATCCAGACACAAGTAAACAATATAGATTTAGTGTGAAGGCTGATTGCAACACTAAACATATAGTGTATATGGCGAGTTGTGTCTGTTGTCAAAACTTTTACATAGGGAAGACAGATCGCACCCTTAGGGAACGCATTAGAGAATATTTATATAGTGTCAAGAATGGGAATAGAAATAATGCTATAGCCAAATATGTTCTGAACACTAGATTTGAACATAATTTTAAATTTAGAGTGATTGAAGTCATACATGAAACAGCTAGAATGGGTAGTGTAGAGAATAAAACTGAAGGGGCAGAACTAAGATGGATTTTGAAACTTAGGGCTGACAAGGGAGCTGGACTTAATGAAGTGGTTTCCATTAAACCTATACTTAAAGCCAGGGGTTTACCTAGGTGAATTAATGTACGTAGGAGTTAGATGCATTTAAATAAGTTGTGATGGAGTGCTCAAATGTTTAAACTTGTTTATAAAGCATCTTCTTCTTTTCTTTCGGCTTTTCACGGTCAGGGGTCGCCACAGCAGATCACATGTCCACTCATGATTGGCAGTGGAGTTTTACGGTGTCGAGTTGCCAGCCCGGCGCCCAAACTTGTTCATAAAGCATGATATACTTTTAAGAACGCTTGAATGATGATGTCATTAATGAATGGGGGGACAACACATATCATTGGATGTTTTAAGTTGAAAAGTTTTATGAGTGTACGTGGAATTAATGTGTGTTATTAAGGTCTGAAGAAGCCACGCTGATGTGGTGAAAGCGCTTACCTAAATAAAGCACAACTTGGTTTATTTTATATGCTTGCTATGCTTCATTTTAAGTATTAGATTTTAATATTTTTTGGTTTATATTACTATGGCAATACATTTACCCGTGGACTATTTCTATTTTTCTAAAATAGTTATATGTCCCTAAGATGAGTTATCTGTTCTGTGAACAGTAATGTCTGAAATACCGTATGACTTTGATATTTACAATATCCACCTATGGACTTTGTGCGATAATGTTATTAAGCGTTTCACTTTCCCACACGCATTTATATGGAACTGTAACTACTTTAAAAATTTGCAAAGGGCAGTGCACAGTCATCATTACTGACACAAGGTGGTCATGGGTGGACAATAAATTAGGGCAATCCTAACACCAAGAAGTGAGTGTGAATTTTGGAATTGTATTTCTACTTGAAAATTCTACAGCATATACATTGATGTTTTTCTCCATGTCAGAGCCAATATCAATGATTCCATGTGAATCATCTGCTGAGGGGTTGTTGATGTCTGACAGTGGAAGGAATTCCTCAGTTTTAGCTACAAGTAGTTTGTTAGCAATTGCCTTACATATCATTTACATTATTATGACCCTGCCCTTGTGTCAGGTTTACTGATATGTATGGACAATGGCAATGACGCCATATGCATAGTTGAACACCTGCTGCTAGATAAGGTTGCAGGACTACTTGTCACCTCTGCCTCTTTCTAAGAAGAAGGAGCCATGTTGACTTAGTGGCCGGATGATACCTTCATTCGCTGCAGTACTTTATGGAATTCTACAGAATACAGATGTCTTGCACACCATAGCCCTGTATGAGTTAAAAAATAAAAGAAATGTATAATACACAGCAAAGATATAAGTGATCATAAACAAAACAAATATGTATGTATGAAGGTATGCATCCATCATGTTCAAAATGATTCAAAAATAATAGATCCTTATTAGTACACAGAAGTAAATACAACCCCAGCCCTCCAAAAAAGGAAAGGAAACGGAAAGCAAGTTTATAGGTAATATAAGCAGAACCATAGCTGTGTAACTGAGTTCTACATTGCAGCATTAACAGATGCCTAAAAGTGTTATTGGATGTCCACCTGTGTGGAGGGGGGGTCGTTATCTATATCAGCATTACCACATTTGTGGGCTACAAACGTCAGATCTCTGACATTCCTAGTACATGATACAGCATTGTTCTGTAAACACATGCCAGATGGGCATAGAAAAGGTTGCATAATGCCATGTTAAATTCTTCACAAACATACGTAATGTACCAAATAACTGATATACATTCCTATGCTACCAGCAAGGGACAAACAATGCTTACAATAAGATATGGGTGTATTGTGGCATGCAATCCATATATATGGCTGAAATACAGCATTTTGTAAGGGAAAAATAACTTACCTTTGAATCAAGTCAGATGTTCCACTAGAAGCATGTTTTGCAACCAATTAACAGCATGCAGCTCTTTGGATAGAGTTTCATCTAATACAATACATGTTTCCTTACTTACATGGGTACCTCAGTATAGTGTAGATTCAGCCCTTGAGCACTGTGAATATGCAAATGAGGTGTAAACTCATTAGCGTTCATTAATTCTAAAATCTGCTCTTAATGCAGGGTATGTAACCTTGGTTTAAGGACCTGCACAATTACATGCGCATGGCCTACCCTGCAAGAGTGAGCACTGAGAAGTGTTACCTGCGAAATGCTTGCAAGTGTAAATGATTAGCCTGACTGCAGTATCAATCAGGCTGTATCAGGTAAAAGGGACATACAAAAAAATTTGTAACTACCCTTGACTGCCTTTGGAGAGAAACATTCTTAACATTGACATTTTTTCATGACAACAGTTTCTGCCTCTAAATACAACTGTGACTTCAATTCTAAGGAAGTAGATTACTCATTGAAACATATATCAACTACAAGACAAAGCAAATAACAGTCTTGTTAGAAAAGCATATATCTGGTAATGATGTTCATAAAATAAAAACGGCAAAATGGTGCAGTGTTCAAATGTTTTATATTATATTGTGTGAGGAACGATTATCTTTCCTGATGTCAGTATCACAGCCATCCACACATCTAACTGAAAATTACACAAGACAATGGAATGGAATTCTGTTGCACCAGTAATGACAATTGCTACTATGTTGCATACTGAGTATAGGTACATGTTCTATCTTCACAGTGCAATGTGGGAGACACAGAGTAAAAATACTTTTAACTGTGTCTTGAGAATGCCCTGGTGTCCTGGGGTTTAAATCTAGAGATGGAGTTTTTTATGTTTATTTCTAGCTGGAGAATGGCAAAGATGGTGTTCCATTCAGAGCACAAAGGTGGGGTGTTGAGTAATCCAGGATTATTTTAGCACTCCTTGTGAAGTGCTACAGACAGAGACTCCTGTAGGGGAAATATTCTGAGTGTCAGTATAAGGCTGAGGTTTGGTATAGCTTAGCCAAGGCTGCATCCAGTGCAACTGGCATCCCATGCACTGGGGAGCAATATCATCAACACTATACTAACATGAAGAGGTGCAACAGGGGCCTCCTGATCTGAAGAGAGGATGAATTTAAGATTGCAAACAGCACTCACTTGTATAAGCATACTGACTCATCATCTCATTGAGATATTGCATTAATTATACGATGAGCCATTACATTTATTCAATATGCTTTCATATATATATATATATATATATGTGTGTGTGTGTGTGTGTGTGTGTATGTATATGTATATATATATATATATATATATATATATATATATATACAGTTTACTATTGAATTGGCAAAGTGCCTGTGCTCATCTGGCATGTGGTCGAAAGGCACTTTTCCAATGGGCAGAATGCCAAACCAGAAAACATCGACTACACTACAGTGAATGGGCAGTGCAAGTTGATTATCTGAGTTCAGCATTCAGCACTGTGAATGGAGATCGCAGTTCAGTGAGGAACAGGGAATCAACCTGTTTCCTCACTGTAGTGTGATCTCGGACTTAGTATATGTAATTTGCAAGAGGTGTGGGAGCACAGCCCCCTACATGGGGGTGCTTGGCGGGCATGCCCCCCGTACAAAATAGTAAAATACATGTAATGTTGACTGTGGAATATCACTACATGTCAAGGTTCATAGCATGGGTGACTGACGTCACCTCCTGCTATGTCAAATATATCAAACTACAGGTGTCAATGTATTCAGTTTCGACTTGACTGCCTTTTCGATGGTTTGGATTCAGCATTTTGGGTTGACATCGTGACCTGTTGACCAATGCAGTTTTGTTAATTCAATACTAAACCTATATATTTACATGTATGTGCATGTATGTGTGTATGTTTATGCATATGAATATATGCACACTGTGGACAGGAAGATATATTAAAAAATTGGAGTAAATTTTTTTTTAAAAAAAGTGGTCACCTATATTACATTGACTTAATGTGCTGATGTGACTTTAAATTTTTTAGATATAAAAAGGTAATTGAATTTGAATGTTCTACTACACCAATGATGCCAGGGGACGAAACCAGTTTGGTTTATGCTTGTTCTTTATTTTGCTGCTACTGCTGCTACTGCTATGTTACTCTGGATATGTTGAGTAATTTTTGTGAATAAACAGTAATTTAGTATGGATTCACCTTTTATTTTCGTCTTGGGATTTGGTATCAAGGTGATGAAAAGACTTTTTTATGCTGGACTATGTTGGTTTGTGATATATATATATATATATATATATATATATATATATATATATATATATATATATATATATACACATACATACAGAGAGAGAGAGGTATTGTCTTTTTCTGCAGTACAGCTGCAGCAGAGATTGCAGAAAACAGTGAGGTGTATCAAAAGAGACTATCTTGCTCTGAGAGGCATGTGGTAAGTATACACCTGTTTTGATTACAAAGCACAGATGTTTTCGTAGGCATACTTTTCAACCCTTATATTTAATCTACATGCCTGCTCCAATAGTTTTTGGTTAATGCATTATGCAGTAGGTACATCATGTTAGATGTGTGTAGGTTCAGTACCCACAGATCTCTGTTTTTTTTTTTTTTTTTTTTTTTACAGGCTAATATTTATAAGATATTTTAACTTCAATACTGCATGGCATGAACAACTAAATGTTTGCAAATGCAGTTACTACAGTTTTGGAAAAATATGTTGTCTCACAAAATGCATATTAACTTGCAGTTTCTTCGCAAATGAGTCAAATAAAATGTGTATAAAATGTTTATGTTAAAATCAAAAGGTAAAAGAGATGCATAATTATACAACCGAAGCTGAAGCTTTATATTTCAAGTGCCTTACAGCTGTATTCTCTTTATTAGCAAATTAAAGTGTACTGCAGATACTTGAAGGCTAATTAAGTGCTGAAGGAGTTAAAGGATATCATGATGTTATACTATGTTTGAAGAGTCTGGCTTAAGAATGTTAATGGAGGAAAAGAAAGAAACAAATGTGTCTGGAATCTTTTGTAAGCTCTGGCCTTAGACTGGGGATGAATCATTGCAAGAATGTCTGTAAGACAGTATGCACTGGTACTGAATGTAACAAGGTCAAAGGAAACGATTCTTAGACCAAGTGCTCAATGTTTAAAAAGGCATTTTCTCAAGTGTTCACATGAAGCTCTAAGCGAGGATCATGAGAACATACAATATTTTTAAAATACATTGATTTGTCAAAAGCAACATCAGAATTCTGCATGCATGAAATTGATAAGAAAATACACAAAATATGAAGTTTTCCTTTGTTCTTTGAGACTGATTTGCAAATCTTGGTAGGCAGTCGCCTAGCAATGTTTATAGAATAAACTGGTACTTTGCACATCCTGAAGCATTATTCCTGACTCAGGACTGAAAAGGTAAAATTATTTATTTATTTGTGTACTTTAACATTTGGTGCTGAAGACTCGTGATCTGAACTTTGGTATTGCTGCAGGGCAGTGTGGAATAAATTACAAGGGCCCAGCACAGAAAGTTCGTCTGTGAGTTCCAAACTGCCTTGTAGGGAGTAGTCAGAGATTTGAATATTTAACTATTCAGGGTGTGCAAAAATACTAAACTATGAAAAGAAGTAGAAGCAAAACACAAGTGTTTCACCACGGAAATGACAGTAAGTACTCACACAGTCCAAATGAGGCAAAAAATTCTCTTTATTCCATGAACAAAACCAGGAGAAATAAGCGCTTTCGCGTAGCAACTGTACGCTTCATTAGATTCTATTTCTAACATAGTTGATTCAGTTTATATAGCTAAGCACTGTGCTTAATTGATATAATTAAACAATTAACTGACTAATGAATCATCCCATTTAAAGCAACATCTTCCTTCTATTACATTACTATGTTAGAAATAGAATCTGATGAAGCGTACAGTTGCTACGCGAAAGCGCTTATTTCTCCTGGTTTTGTTTTGCTTCAACTTCTCGTTTTTAATTCTGACAAGTGTTTCAGAATTGGTTTGAGCAGTTTATTTGACTGATATTTCCATTTAAACGTAACTGCATTACCACACGGAATGGCAAATATGTCAGTAGAGTTAGACTATAACCCGAAATCGAGGGGAACAAACGACAGATGGTTAAATATTACTAAACATCAAACCAACCCTTTATTGACTCTGGATTTAGTAATGCCTAACTCTAGAAATGCTGATACTGACATTGCTGATATCGAGCGTTTTAATATCTCAATTAAACAACTGGAAAATGACTTATATAAAATGCAGAGATATGTATGGCAACGCAAACACCTAGAAGCGTGTATATATTTCAACATAGTCCCCAGGGGCATGAGGGTCCTATGCATGCCCACGTATGGGGAAAGTCAGCCTGAGTTACTTAGAAAATGGCAAGAGATCAATTTAGATACAAGTCGCAAGTACATGCGACTTGTAATAGACCATTTTTTGCCATTAGAACAAGAACTGTTAATAAATGTGACTAAATTAAACAAAGAAATACGGCAATCTTTTAATGTTGCATCAAGAGATTAGAGGACTTGTATATACAAATTGAGTCTTACAGCAATAAATTGCAATTGACAAAACATTCAAATTACAACGTGATCATCGCGATTTTTTGGAAGGGAATGTGTTTGTTTGGCCACGCAGCGTGAATCACAATGTTAGAGCCAGAAGTGGAGAGAGGACGACGAATCAATCAGACACTACACTCACCATAATTGAAGGCATGCCTCGCCTTCCTATATCCACGGATAATAGTTTGTTAATTAACACTCCTGATAATGCTTTTGTTACCCCACCAGATACCATAGAACGAGTGGTTACAGTGACATCTGCTTCCACTTCTTTACCGAACCAGGAAGCAGATAGAAACAAAGCAGGTGTTGAAAATAGTGGGGCAATACCAAAATACAGTACCTCTTCTGCAGCTTTTTTACCTTATCCAGTACGGAAACCTATACTACAGAGAGACCGATCCAGGAGTTGGGACAGGTGAAAGAGGAAGTTCTCAGGGGAGAACATGCCACAGAGACGCCGACAGAGACAGTAACTAATTTGTTTTTTAATTTATCTACTTTTATGTTGTCTGAATCGGACATTAGCCTTTTAAATAGAGGCTTGACATTCATACCATCACAAGAAAGTAAGTTACAAAATATATTAATTGTTCTAAGAACTTTTAGTCGTATGTTAACTTTAAAACTGCTTTTCTATGATAAAAAGTCAAGAGATTTGGGCGTAAATTATGAATTTTCATGTTTTAAGCGAAAAAGCATTTATTCACCCCCCTTACCTACTCATATAGAATGTTTTGTTAAATTATGTGAACATAGTTTTTACAAATATTTTTTTGATGGTAGGAGAAAATGTTTGTTTTTTAATATGAATACTGAAGAGAGATTGTCTTTGAAGAAGTTAATTAATGAATCCTCGATAACAATCAGACCTGCAGACAAAGGAGGTGGCTTAGTAATATTTAATACTGAAGACTACATTTCATCAATGACACAAATGCTAGAAGATACATACACTTACATAATGATTACAGTTGAAAAGCTCTTAAGTATCATTAAAAGAATAAATGATGAGTTACATGACCTATTAATGTGCTATCAGATAAATAAGGAATTATATGATTTTTTTACTATTGAATATCCCCAAATACCTACTATAAAAGCTTTACCCAAAATGCACAAAGATATACTTCCACCACCAATTAGACCCATTGTAAATGGGGATGGATGGATCACACAGAACATATCCATCTACTTAGAAAAAACTCTAAGACCTATAGCGAATAAGATTCCCACAATTTTGAGGGATACTTATCAGCTGTTGGATATAATAGATCACCTTGAAGTTGATTTACAACAAGGCACCCATCTATTGGTGACACTAGATGTACAGAATTTATTCACTTGTATCCCGAATGAACAAGGCATACAAGCCATAAGAGAGTTATTACAATTTTATCCTGAAATTAGTCGTAATAAAGTTATATTAATTTGTCAATTATTAGAACTTGTACTCTCTAATAATACCTTTTCTTTTTTAGGGCAATTATATCTACAAAAGTGGGGTGTTGCAATGGGCACACCCTGCGCAAATACATATGCTAATTTAGTGGTCCATCATTGGGAGAGAGAATATTTATTTGCAAATGAATTATATAACAAGATTTTGCTATACACCAGATTTGTAGATGATATATTAATTGTGTGGGAGGGTACAGTAGAATAATTTGAGAGGTTTTTATTATATTTAGAAAGTACATCTAGCTTTTTAAAATTTACTATGGAAGCCTTGTACGTAGAAGTTAACTTCTTGGATGTGAACTTAAGAATCAAAAATGGTAAAATTAGTTCTACGTTACATAGGAAGAAGTGTTGGAAGAATACACTTTTCAGTTACGATAGTATGCATCCGAGACATGTATTTAAAGGTATTTTGAAAAGCCAATTTGTCAGGTTAGCTAGAATTTGTAAAGAAAACTCTGATTTGATATCAGAGGCTGATAAGATGGAAGATTTATTTATAAAGAGAGGTTATAACAAAGTGATGGTGAAAGAAGCTAAGAATCATGTAATGAGAACTATAGGAACATCAAATGAATTAGAGACAGTAAGAGAGAGCTCTAATCAAAGTAAAAGACAGACTTTGAGATATGATGAGAGAATACATTTTGTTACAACATATACTACTGACAATAAAATAATCAGGGATATTATTAGTAGTCATTGGCAAATATTAACTACAGATAGCAAGACACTAGAATTAGTAGGTCATATCCCTAGTTTTACATATCGAAACAGTAAAAATTTAAAGAGATTGTTATGTACGACACATAGTAGAAGGGAAACAATAGTAACCCATGTTAGAACAAAATGTGGAACATTTCCTTGCAATAATT
Source organism: Protopterus annectens (assembly GCF_019279795.1). Classification (NCBI taxonomy): domain Eukaryota; kingdom Metazoa; phylum Chordata; order Ceratodontiformes; family Protopteridae; genus Protopterus; species Protopterus annectens. The sequence goes on from NC_056732.1 coordinate 955,402,793, forward strand.
GCAATATGTGTAAGTACATCACAGGAACACAAACTTTTACTCATCCTGTTTTGAATTATTCTTTTACCCCTAGGTTTTATGCATCTTGTGATACATGTAATATTATTTATTTGGCCACCTGTGAATGTTGTTCTGTGTATTATATAGGACTCACAAAAAGGAAATTAAAGAAAAGAATATACAATCATATATGTGACATCAAGAAGAGTAATGAACTTAATGCACTAGCAAAGCACATAATACAATATAATGATCATCATTTCAAATTTAGAGTTCTACAAATTGTAAATAAGAATGAAAGAGGGGGTGATTTTGTGAATATATTAAAACAAAGGGAATTAGAATGGATATTAAGGTTGAGAGCACATTACCCTCTCGGTTTAAATCAATATGTCCCTTTGAAGCCCGTTTTAAAATATCGCAAATAATGCAGTTTTTAGTTGTATGTATTTTATATATTTATTTATATTTAATAGATAGGATTTGATGGTTATTTATACATATATATATATATATATATATATATATATATATATATATATATATATATTTATTTAGTAGTTGTATGTACATTTGCACCAAGCACTTTCAATATGTCCATCTAATGCTTTAAACAACCCTTGTTTTTTCATTTTATTGACTATATGTCATTTCAGAACAACATTAGGTGATTATAAGTTAAATGTACACTGAAATGATGAAAAGGTATTAGATACCCTTATATACATATATTTATTTTATATATTAATGTTATATGTTATTTAGTGCAAGTTATATAATACTTGAAATTTTAAAAAAGTTTTAAAAATGCATTAAAAGATTTCATATTTTAGAAATGAGATAACTGAATAGTAATGTAATAGAAGGAAGATATTGCTTTAAATGGGATGATTCATTAGTCAGTTAATTGATTAATTATATCAATGAAGCACAGTGCTTAGCTATATAAACTGAATCAACTATGTTAGAAATAGAATCTGATGAAGCGTACAGTTGCTACGCGAAAGCACTTATTTCTCCTGGTTTTGTTCATGGAATAAAGATAATTTTTCACCTCATTTGGACTGTGTGAGTACTTACTGTCATTTCCATGGTGATACACTTGTGTTTTGCTTCTACTTCTCGTTTTTAATTCTGACAAGTGTTTCAGCATTGGTTTGAGCAGTTTATTTGACTGATGTGAAACTATGAAAAGTCCATGAAGAGAAATCTTTGGCTGAACACCACAGCTTGTTCTCTGTTGATGAAACACTTATTCCAGACAAGTGTATAGATAACACAAACACTTAATTTAAAAAAAAAAAACTAACAGAAATGATGAGCGCTTTCGGCTGTATTAGCCTTCTTCAGATCATAATAAAGCAATCATCTACAACAGTTTAAAAAACATGTAAACAACCAATCACATTTATTGTTTAAAGCTTATAAGCCAATAAAAAATATTCACTACTATCCAAAGCATTCATTTATGCATAATACTATGATAGGTCACTTAAAATAAATAAACCAATCACTAGAATAAAGGTGGGGTTAAAATATTAGAAATGACACTTGAATTTATCTGAATGTAAATATACAAATAACATTTTTAATAACAGGTACAAAATCCATGGAAGTCATTTGATTCCCATGGATAGTTCCTGCTTGGGTAACAATTCATCTCCTAAATAGCAGTACCATAAGGACAGAAACCAAGCAGTTTCCACATCAAGACAATCGTTGTCATGAAGCAAGAACATTAAACCAATGACTGCTGGAGGGTGGAGTCCAAACAATCAAAGAATATGAGAAACACACCTTCTTTGCCAGAACTTGTATATACTGACAGCTGGCAATGGTGACTACAAAGATTGGTAAAGTTTAATTAGGTCCATCAAATTAAGATGTAAATCCCATATAACCAGTAGCTAATCATGATTTACAACTCATTCCTTGGACGATAAAACCAAAAACAAACAAAATCCAAACAATGTTTATACGAAGACAAAACGTTGCAAATCGCATACGATATCTACATATCCATTCAGCCTATCAATAGGCTTTAGAGAGATGAGTAACAAAGAGGGAGCTCTTTATTGGTCTCTCTCTTAGAGGCATGAACCACAAATAGCTGCCGTATGCTTAGCCAATCATGTTGTTAACTAGAGATTCACAACTAATCAAATCAACCAAACCATTTCTGTACCTAAGCATCAACTAAGGTGCAATAATGCAAACTAATAAAAATGCTAATAAGAACCAATATACAGATCACATTCAGATATACCTCATAGGGCATCAAATAAAAAAACTAAAGACCATTTTAGTCTGTATATAAATAAGTAAAGTGGCCATAGGGTACGGTCACCAAAAAACACATTCATAACTCATGGATCCCTCGTAGCTTAGATAAAGTAGTTACGTAACAACAGCTTGGCCACACAGCCTAGCATTAATTGTTTGGAAAAAACATTGTAAAACTCACTTTAGGTCTCACTATTAAAAAGAAAAAGGCAAAATTCATGAACTATTGTCACATGCTTTACAAAAAGTATGGTTGTCTAGGAAATTCTAGCCAAACATTATATAATAAAACAGGTTCTATGTCTGATCTTGAAACTAAAGCTCTGATACAAACAATAGTATAAGATCAAACAAAATAGCACACATAACATGAACACAAACTCAGGAAATCAAATAATAAAAAAAGATAAAAAACATCATTGGTCTATATCTAATAAAGCAAACTGGATGATCATATGGCTTGATTTTATATAAATGAATAAAAAGCCATATTTACTAAGTATATCACCCATGTAATCATCAAATAACATCAATAAAAAATAAATAACAAAAGACCATGCCTACTGCATATACCTTCCATTCAGCCATCTAGCACTAGGACATCAACAAGGGATAAAAATCATTAGTAGCGTACACAAGATGAAATTTGGACTATATAAAAATAGAACCTTAAACAGACAATGCTTTAGAAGCAATGTTCTGAATATAGTAACTCCATCAGCCATTCACTTACATTACCAACTAAAGAACCAATCAATCTTTGCCATCAGAGATGTGAACCAATAAACACAGGCTCAGCTAAACGGCCATAAGTGACCCAATGTATCCACGTTCATTACCAAATAAGAACCCAATCGGTCTAGGCACTGGAGGTATTAACCAATAAACACAGGCTCAGCTGAAGGGCCATAAGTAACCCCATGCATATGGGGACTGATAATAATAAGAAACATATTAATATAAATAATTACTATAAGAATCGTATATCGCAAGAAGGTGGCCACTAACCAGTTGAAGTGAATAGCCTATCATGTAGTTCTCTAGAAAACAAACTATTAATCACAATTAGACTTAGTGAACAAAACTGGCACCTCTGTTAATCAGCTCTACCCTGCAGAGTGCTATAAATTCTTTTAAAATATATTGAATAGATGATCCAAAACATCTGCAAGTCAAAAATAGTGAAAGAAGAAAATAACTTCATAAATATGATAGCTAAATGACCATAACTTAGAATTAAACGTTTTCACTATAGGTAGCCACTTCTAGTGAATGGCCCGTCATATGATCCCTTAGGGGAGATGAACCAATCACCATAAAGCCTTAAACATCTTTACAGGTGTCTCTGGCAAAGCAATGCTACAGAGCAAACAACCGCCCAATTTTTAGATTTGCATTGTAAAACGAAAATAAAAATAAAACAATTATCCAGAACTGCAAACTGACCTTATCACAACAATTAACCAATCGCTCAAACACACTGGGAGAAGCATCCAATCATCATACTTCGAATGATTCAACAAGACTAAACGCTATACACCAAAGAAACCTCATCAATATACTGGGATTCAATAAAGCCAAGAATAATTAAGTAATAAAATAAAATAATTGCAAAATAGAATCATTAGTTTCACTGATCATCTAGTGAGAATAACAGCACTTACATGCTTAACATTGCCTAATTAACTGACCAGCAGAAAAAGAGATAGGACAGACCTATCTTTCTGCCCTATAAAAGTTGATAATCAAAAAGTGTGGTAATCCATAAACTGCAAACTACCAACATCACTGGGAATAAAAGATAGCCTGTGAAAGTGAAGATAAAAGTCCAATCAATAAGCAACCATCCAAGACGTCCTTAAATACGTATAAGATTTATGCTTGAATGGCATATGACTTTGCCACTCGGTGTTAACATTTATTTAATCTCCTTGCCTTCAGGATGGGTCTAAGTGGGACCACACTGTTCAACCCCGGAGGGCAGTGAGCTCTCAAATTAGCAATCCATTCTCTCTCCTTGAGTTCCATGGGATTCACATCTCCTTTTCTTGCTGTCTGATGAATACATTCAATAACTTGAAACTTTAAATTGTGATGGGGAAAGGTGGCAACATGCACCGATAACACTTTATTGGAGTCGCCATTCCTTATATCCCAAAGATGTCGTAAAAAACAGTCTTTTAAGTGCTGATTAGTTTTGCCTACATAAAAGGCTTTACAAATTGAGCAGGTAGCTAGATAGATAAGATTTTGTGTATTGCAGGTAGCAAATACATCAAAGGTATATTGCTGATTGGACACTGGATGGTGGAAAATATTCTTACCATCAATAGAGGTACATGCTTTGCATCAGTGGCATCTGAAGATGCCCCTCCTATTCGAGACAACCGGTTTGATAAAGCCATCTTTTTGACAGGCAAGCCTTTTAGGATTCTTCCTGTTTTTATAACAAAATCTGGGGTGTTCCCCTACAAGATCCTTGATTTTATTGTCTGCAGTTAGTATTGGCCAAAATCTCCTGATTGTTTCACAGACCCTTTTGCTATCATTACTGTGGGTCATTAGGCACTTCATATGTGGATCAATTCTTCTAGCTTTGGGTTGGAGAGGTTCAGTTACACCAATGAACAGGACTTCCAACAAGAGTATGCTCAATTGCAACGCAATTTAAAATCAAGAGGATACAGGGACACAGATCTTGAATTGAGTACTGATGTTAGCATCATTAGAAGTAGTCAAGGTAGACCATATTTCAGCTGACCAACACCTGTTATTAAAAACTCTCTCTCCCTCTCTCTCTATATATATATATATATATATATATATATATATATATATATATTTACATTCAGATACATTCAAGTCTCATTTCTAATATTTTAACTCCCACCCTTTTTCTAGTAATTGGTTTATTGATTTTTAAGTGACCTATCATAGGATTATGCATAAATGAATGCTTAGGATAGTAATGAATGGTTTTTATTGGCTTATAAGCTTTAAACAATGAATGTGATTGGTTGTTTACGTGTTTTTTAAACTGTTGTAGATGATTGCTTTATTACAATCTGAAGAAGGATACAGCCAAAAGTGATCATCATTTCTGTTTGTTTTTCTTTAATAAAGTGGTTGTGTTATCTATACACTTGTCTAGTATAAGTATTTCATCAACAGAGAACAAACCGTGGTGTTCAGCTGAAGATTTCTCTTTGTGGTTTTGGTGCTTCTTCCTCAGCTAGCTTTAGCAGTATCCACTGAGCCCTTTTTTGCTGTTTAAACTATAACTACGGTGGAATGGGTGAATAACTCTTTTGCGGAATGACTGAGTTTGCTTGTTAGGTTTATGTAAGGTAATACTGGGAGGACCTCACAGAAATCTGCTTGTTAGGTATATGTAAAGTAATAGTGGAAGAACCCCACAGAAAATGGGAAAATTAACACAAGGAGGCACCTTGTGTCGAGGGCAGTACCCTCAAGACTAAAAGGTAAGAGGCATGAGAGATGTTTTGTGTTGTTTAATATATGAGTGAAAAAAGAGAGAGAGAAAAAAAGTTAAAGTTAAATCAAGGCAAGTCTTAATAGGGAAAAATGGAACAAAGTTAAAGGAACACTCTGCCCTCGAGTACATGAAAACTTAACCACAAGTTTTCTTTTCCCCTACAAGTTCATCCCAAGCTTGCGCATTTGACTGAATGCAGTCAAAAGATTTTGAATTCTTTATTTCGGTGCTCTGTAGTGTAGGGCTGGAAAGCCCATCCCCCATTCATTATTCATCCAGTGTCACATCCATTCTGGAGGACTTTGTCTCCTCCCTCATTAAATACCTTTGACACAGTTAAATGAGTAGTTCTTTCTGCTTAGGCATTGCCCACACTGTGACATAAGCTGTATACTGGCTTGCTGAGGTGAAAGTTGTAATAAAAATAGTGGACACCTGGTTGTGGAACTATTTCTTTAGCAGCAGTTTCCTGTCATATAGACTTAGAAAGTTGCTAGAATAATGGGATTAGTGTTAGCAAGCATTTTTCTGAAGGATATGAAGCCTGAAACTCAAATATGTGTCATTATTTAGTGATTTCAGTAGTCGGTGATTTGCCATAAAACCACAAAATATATGAAGAACAGACTGATAATATGATGCAAACATCTGGACATTCTGTGAAAATCTCGACTGTTTAGAAGTATGAAACAGCCCAGGGCACACATTGATGTGGGGGGGGGGGGTGATCAGCCGATCACCTGATCCTGATCACTCTTTACTGTAATACTGGCTTTTAAAAGCCAGTATTGCCTTTCATAAGATCATAGGAGGTTATTAGGCTAATGGGCCTGTGGCCCCTCCAAGCCTAGCCAAGAGTTTATCCCTAAAAGGAAACTTCAGTCTGCACCTGTCACCCCTGTCAGTGAGGGACACAGGTGGAACCCCTGGGACAAATTTGTGTTTTCTCATCCACTCATCAAGGTGGCACTTGAAGAGGGTCAGTGAGGTGCTCTGTTTGACATGTATGGGAAGTCTATTCTAGAGATGGGGCAGCCTCTGGGAGACAAAACTGCCCCTCCAACAGGTTTTGTTGATGTTACATATTAGATTCAGGCCTTTTGAGCAGGTAGTGCATGAGTTGTTAGACTTACAGATATGGAAGATCTGTAGTAGGGCAGGGTCTAAGATTGCCTTGTAGGCAAGACATAGATCACCCCTGAACAATCTGTACAATACCGAGTAGAGTGATAATGAGTTGAGCCTGTCTGCATAGGACAGGTGTTGGAGGCCATGGATTCTATTTGTAAGGTATTTCAGTGGCCTTTCCAGTTGGTACAGATGTTTGGAGAGGTACATCCTGAACGGAGCATTATACTCAATTATTGGTCTAATGATTGAGGAGTAGAGAGGTAATAACCATCTTTTTTGCTGAATGCAATCCACTTACTTATGAGATGGACTAAGTAAAAAGCTTTTCTTACTACTGATACTACATGATAGTCGAATGTGATGTTGTTATCAACCTGAATGCCCAGGTCTCTCACCCCAGGTTGTGTGCTTAGGGGGTTGCCACTGATGTGGAAATCAATAGGGGCCATGTTTTTGCCGAATGGTATGATGATAGATTTTTTTTTGCATTTAGCTTGAGACCCTGACTTTGGCACTAGTCATTAGCTGCTGTGAGACCCTCTTGCAGTATGTTAACATCATTTGGGGAATCAATAACAGTACCCAACTTACAGATGTCCACAAACTTGGTCAGCCACCGGCCTTTTGTTTTTGCCTGGACCTCTGAGAAATAGATGCCAAACAGTAGGGGGTTCCAGGACAGATCCCTGGAGAACTCCACTAGTGACAGGTCTGCTATTGGAGGAGGTGCCTATTTTGACTTTGAGGGTCCCATCGGTGAGCCAGTTGGCCACCCACCTGATGAGATAGGGATTTACACCAAGTTGTGTTAGCTTTTCGATCATGCCTGAGTGGGGGAGTGTGTCAAGGGCCTTGGCTAAGTCAAGATAAGCTGTATGTACTGACTTTTGCTTTTCCAAAGCCTTGGTGACAGTCTCAAAGAAGTCAACCAGGTTTAACAGGAAAGATCTGCACTTGAATCCGATCTGGGTGGGGTCAAGTGCTTGGAGATTTCCTATGTACTTGTTTATGAGATCCATAATAATATGCTCCATGGCTTTACAGATCAGACTTGTCAAGATAATGGGGTGACTGCTGTCAAACCTCAGCACAGTAGCTCTTTGTGTGTGGTCTAAACTGCAGCAACTGTTTGCAACATTTAGCAAAACTTTTGCTGCAGTTTACAAGTAAAACAAAACTTTCTTTTCTTTTTCATAACTAAAATCTATGCATTGTAGCACTCTGTGAAGGCAGGGTGTAAACTGTAGCAAGTGTTTGCTATATTTGTAGCAAATTGTGTGCTACAGTGAAAAACATGTAGTACTTTTTTTTTTTTTTAACATGAGTTCCTAAGTGTTCCATGCAGGCAGATATAAACTGTAGCAACTGTTTACTACATTTGTCTATACTGTATATAATATATATATATATATATATATATATATATATATATATATATATATATATATATATATATATATATATATATATATATATATAAATATATATATATATATATATATATATATATATATATATATATATATATACACACTAGACAATCTCAACGTACTGAAATCTCAAATTTCAGTACGTTGAGACCGAATAGTGGAAAGTGCATTTACTCGAAACTACATTATGCCGAATGCGGAAGTGTCGAATCCGGAAATGTCGAATCCGTCACTATCGTGGTGTCACATTCATTATGTGCGGTGCGGTTTGTGGATTTATCTGGGGTTTCAGGTAAGTGTTGTTTGTTTGAGGATATTGGGTAGGGATTTTAGTGTGTGTGAGTGTGTGCGGTGGTGTTTTTTGTGTGTTTGTGTGTTTAATGCGACCTCAGAGTTAGAATATATAAGTAGGGGGGTGTGGGGGCCGCAGGGTGGCTTGCCCCCCTGCTTATAGGTAGGTTAAGTGTGTTTCTGTGTGTTGTTATGTTTGTTTAGTTAGGTAGGTGTATGTGTGTGTGATTATGATTATGTCTTGGTTTGTACATGTATGTATATATATGTATATATGTATATATGTATATATATATATATATGTGTGTATATATATATATATATATATATATATATATATATATATATATATATATATATATATACACACACACATATATATTTATATATATATATATATATATATATATATATATGGTTCCCATTCAGAAGCCTGAAACATCATAAGCCTGAAAATCAAAATCCTGAAACCAAAAGCCTGAAAATTCAGAATCCTGAAAACTCAAAATCCTGAAAGCCCAAAATCCTGAAAGACCAAAATCCTGAAACTCAAAATCCTGAAAACACAAAGTAGACATACTGATGTCATTGTGGCTTTGCTATTGTTAGCCCTGTGGTGTTAGGTCATGCGTTGGGGTCAGGTAAGTGTGCGGTTGGTTTTATTTTAGGGTTAGGGGTGGTTTAAGTGAGTTAGGGTTAGGCAGGTTAGGCATGTATGCAATAGTGACAAATATTGGGGTTAGGGGCAGTTTAAGTGAGTTAGGGTTAGGGCGCGGGTCAGGTGAGTGTGTGATAGTGACGGACCTTAGGGTTAGGGTTAGGGTCAGGGTCAGTTGGTAGATATTAGTGTCTTTATAGTGACATATTAGCATTATTTGTGTTTTCAGGATTTTGGTCTTTCAGGATTTTGGGCTTTCAGGATTTTGAGTTTTCAGGATTCTGAATTTTCAGGCTTTTGGTTTCAGGATTTTGATTTTCAGGCTTATGATGTTTCAGGCTTCTGAATGGGAACCATATATATACATATGGGTCTACTTCATATGACTGAAAACTTTAAATACTGAATTTCATTTGACTGAGACCACAGTACCTAGTTTTCAAAATGCTGAAAACTCATTTGACTGAGTCTCATTATACTGAAAGCTTACAATGCTGAATTTCAAAATACTGAATTTTTAGCCATAAATGGAATATGTGCTTTCCTTCACTTGTGACTTGCTTGTGATAAAAAAAAAAACCTTATTCTGCCGACTGTCAGAATACCGATAGTAGTGAAGAAACTAGTGTCATAGTGTTTCTAAATGTAGATATGTCTCTTTACATTTTTATGGGAAATATCTAAAGTAATATGGCGGACATTTCCTGTGTTCCTGGCAGTAGTGGCAGTGTGTACAGTACTGTAATGTAAGTAAAAGGCACATGCCCTTTTCCCCACTGTAGTGTGATCGTAGCGTTAGTATATATAGTTGTGTGTGTGGGGTGTAACACCCACATTAGTGGGCATAGCCCTCCATCTTGTTTGGATTTACATTGTCTGTTTTCTGTTAAGAGGGTAAGAAAGTAGTTTTGAAGTTTTGGAAAGGGTTAGTCGTTGCTGTTGTAAGTGTGCATGTCTATGGCTTAAAATTCACTATTTTGAAATGTAGCATTGTAAGCTTTTAGTATAATGAGACTCTGTCAAATGAGTTTTCAGTATTTTGAAAATTAGGTATTGTGGTCTCAGTCAAATGAAATTCAGTATTTTGATCAATATACATACATATCTATATAGCTATATATATATATATATATATATATATATATATATATATATATATATATATATATATAATATATGTATATATATATATATATATATATATATATATATATATATATATATATGTGTGTGTGTGTGTGTGTGTGTGTGTGTGTGTGTATGTGTGTGTGCGTGCGTGCGTGTGTGTGTGTGGGGAACAGATTTATATTGGAACTCCCTTCCTTTGCATTATGAGCTGTCAATTGCACTTGATTCTGCAAGGGTCTCTCACTGCAGTAACAGTTTCAACACCTCAGCAGTAGTGTGGGGGGAGGGGACTGTCAATTCATCATGGACTACAAAAGCAAGCTCTGAACAAAGGTTTGCAATTTAGCTACTTTTCTGGCTGCAGCTGTATAATTGCTTAGTATAGCATAAAGAAAGCACTGAGGCACACATAATTGAGGGTGATCTAAGACATAAAAGAAGTTGTTCTGTTATAGAAGGTATATACGATGACAGTGACTCACACAAATCCCATTATATGTCAATGGCATGGCAATTCACAACTACGTCTTTATGTCTGGCATGAGTCATACAAAGCAGACTTGAAATAGGTTATGGAAAAGAGAAAGGGTTGAGGAAGAACAAGATTATGTATATATCAAGCCCCGCTAGCAATTATGTAAAGCACTTAGAGTGATTTTTTTGCGTTAAAATAGGTCAGGAAAGAAATTTAGAGTGAAAAAACATATTTTTAGTTCTAAGGTGGAGTTTTCCTTTAGGCAAGTAGGTTCAAATCCCTGTAAAGGAAACACCAGCATGTTTTATGTATCACAATTATGGAATCAAAGTTGTAAATATTTGAATGAGTGGTTTCATCCTACAAAACTCAACCTGGTGAAGTATTCCCATTAATATGATAAGGATAATTTTTGAGGGCTAATAATAGAGAGCTCGTTCATTATTCTTGCATACTATGTTTAAACATTTTTCAAATATTAAAGAAGATCCATTAAGGTTTAAGGAGGAATTAAAAACCATAATAAAATATTACAGCCCTTCTTTGACAGATTTAAACAAGCTGCTTAGGATAGTTACTTAAGATGAAATAAAAAAAAAAACAGTTACTTAATAAGGCTAAAATAACAGATTTTACTCTCACAGGGAATGCACTGATAAACAAAAGGACAGCATTGTTAAATAAAATTACAGAAATTAGAAAAGATTTGTCTAAGAAACAGGCATTTAAGCAAAATAAAGGGGAAGCCCCTGCAGATTATTTGAGTTGTCTTAAAGCAGTGTTTGTAAGACATTCAGGGATAACAGATCCTAGTGGCAGCTGGTGACTTCAAATCAAAGGGGGGCTGCAGGAGACAGCTGAATGGGTGTGGTCAGCTAATAAGGGAAATAGAAAGGGATGAAGTTATGTTACAGAAATACTCATTAACTCTCTAATTATTTTACATTCATCTTAAAATACAGACAAAAAGTATTACAGTTTTGCAAAGATATATTACAACAGTAAACAGCAGGGCAATTTGTTTAATTCACAACCAGCCCCAAATTCCCATTGCCTACCACACCCACAGTACCTGATTTGATCTTGCGAGGTTAAAAACAAAAACAACAGAAAAACAATACTGTCATTAAGGTAAGTATTCCTTTTTTCACATAAACAACACTCAATTCAAAATTTATGGTTGATCTTATTTCACTCAAATGCACATTAGTCTTGCAAAGCAAGCTAGAACTGCAGTCATTCCATTTGCACATAAGCATTGCCCCATCCCATCTGCTACCCAGAGAATCTGCTTTGAGTCTACAAGGTTTAAAATAATCAAAATAAAAGACCATGGTTACATTACTGTATTTCTTTCACATCACATAGCCAAGAACTTGCATGAGATCTTACATCAGTTCCCCCATACAGATTTTATTCATGCAAAAGTAGAATTTGTTTCAACAACAAAACATTGATAAGCCATCCTAATTTATCTTGTCTAACCCTACAAAAAATACTAAGTTAAAAAAAAAAAAACAGATGTCATCCACAAATGGCTCTCCAGACCACACTGCATACCTAGTATCTCTGACCCCTGCCAGGATATTATATTAAAAAAAGAAAGTCATCAACAGCCTCCAAAAAACATTGATCACTAGCATCTGGTTGACCCTATGAGAGCATTATGTTAAAGAAAGAAAATCATCAACAGTCCCAAAACACATCGCCCCCCTAGTATCTGGTGAACCCTGTCAGAATATTATATTAAAAAATGAAAAGCAGAAAGTCATCAACAGCCCCAAAAATGCATACACCACCTACTAGTATCTGGTTAACCCTGTCAGAATATTATATTAAAAAATGAAAAGCAGAAAGTCATCAACAGCCCCAAAAATGCATACACCACCTACTAGTATCTGGTTAACCCTGTCAGAATATTATATTAAAAAATGAAAAGCAGAAAGTCATCAACAGCTCCAAAAATGCATACACCACCTACTAGTATCTGGTTAACCCTGTCATAATATTATATTAAAAAATGAAAAGCAGAAAGTCATCAACAGCTCCAAAAATGCATACACCACCTACTAGTATCTGGTTAACCCTGACAGAATATTATATTAAAAAAAATGAAAGAGAAAGTCATCAACAGCTCCAAAAATGCATACACCACCTACTAGTATCTGGTTAACCCTGTCAGAATATAATATTAAAAAATGAAACAGAAAGTCATCAACAGCTCCAAAAATGCATACACCACCTACTAGTATCTGGTTAACCCTGTCAGAATATTATATTAAAAAATGAAAAGCAGAAAGTCATCAACAGCTCCAAAAATGCATACACCACCTACTAGTATCTGATTGACCCTGTCAGAATATTATATTAAAAAATGAAAAGCAGAAAGTCATCAACAGCTCCAAAAATGCATACACCACCTACTAGTATCTGGTTAACCCTGTCAGAATATTATATTAAAAAAATGAAAAGCAGAAAGTCATCAACAGCTCTAAAAATGCATACACCACCTACTAGTATCTGATTGACCATGCCAGAATATTGATAGAAAAACATCACAAACAGCCACCAAAACAGCTAACTTCAGATTCGGTTTTCTACTGCTATTTGATTGAACCTGCCCGACTCCAGGCCCAGGATGTCAGAAAGAATATTTAAATTCCTCTTCACCATTTAAAAAGTATCTGGTTGACCCTACCATTAAATTATTTAAATACAGAAACTATTTAGTCGACCCTACCAGGAAGAGGTTGCTGCTAGAAAACAACTTTATATTTCAGTGTTTTCAGCTACAAATTCAGTGCCTGCTTCTCTTGAAGAATACATTTTATATGTTACATTAAAAATGTAAGCTGGTATGTTGAAATATGGAATGGATGGCAAATTGATAAACAGGTTCATGGTTAATAGGCATCTCTATCCAAAGGAGGACATACTCAGGACTGCAGCACCTTAAAATACAAGTGTATATGCTATGGGAGTAGAACCTACAGCCTTCTGCATCAAGACATAAGTATGCTACCTGTTATGCTACTAACACTGCTTTAAAACTCTATACCACAATAGTTAAGTCATTTACTAAACAAAACAGTTGCACATTTTAAGCAGACTTGGCATAAGCAGCAGTAAACTTCTCTTCCAACAAAAGAAAATGCAGCTAAAATATCAAACATCCTAAAAAAAGGTGTAAATGTTGTAGCCTCCAAATGCTGTACACCAACTATACATGAAATCTAAAAGAGTTCGGAAGTATAAAACAAGGCATCATAATATGAATAAACTTACTGCTAAATTAGACATCTTTACAATAAGCTGAAAACTAACTGGTTCTTAATACATAACTGATTCAATGGAATAAACATGAGACCAAAATAAGCCTTAAATATCTTTTAAAACTGTTGTACACAGACGGAAAATCACAAAAAGGCACTTGTTATATGTGCAGATCTCTATCAGTTTTGCTATCACAAATATGCTGGATTTCCGAAAATGACAAAACCCAAACTTAAAACTCCTTTGAAGTTGCAGGACCAACTCACAGTTCTTTAATTAGCACCCTTTCCAAGAAACAAGATGTATCTGGTGGCCTTCCTCCTATTTCTGTCCTAGACCTTCCCCTCTTTGGAATGTATTGGGGTTTGGAATAATGGTTAAGGTATGTGACTCACCAGACATAAGGTACAGAGTTTCTCACATTTGGGAAGGAAATAGGATAGGCTTAGAATGGCCTATAAAGAAAGTTAGCCCAATAATTATCTATGAATTTATGAAACCATGAATCTAAGGAAAAGGGATTTTTTTTTTTTTTGGGGATGCATGGCTAGGCTTAAAAAGATCCTTGTGGTCGTTAGCCTAGTAAACACCTATGAACCTATGAATCTATTCATTTGAAGAAGTAGAGACAAATGCAAGACTTTGGCTAACTAAATTCACAGCTGATTGATAGCTAAGGATCAACATAATCCCTCCTCAAATTCACTAACACTATACCTAGATCTTGTTCACACTAATAAATGGTGCTTTAAGCAAAGTCTCAATTTAAACACAAAGAAATGTAGAATAGTCACCTTCAATAAAGCTACTGCTTTGCACTGTAAAGCATAAATGAATTCACTTTAAAAATTGCACCATGATCCAGGATTTAGGAAGCTTCATAGACAACAAGCTGTCCTTAAATCTGCATATCTCCTATATTGCCAGAAAATCCATTTCAGTTTCAGACTCCATATCCTTCATAAAATGCATGCTAACACAAATCCTGGCAACTGTCTATGTTTGTAAGAGCATACCTCTCAAGTGTACCTCATTACAAGGAATGTTCCATATTTTGGGTCTTAAAAAGCCTATGTTCCTCAAAGTTCCACAATGTAAGTGTTTGTCACTCATTCAGTGTTAGGAATTGTTTAGCTGATATCCATGCTAAATACTACAGAATCATATTAATGCACCAAAAGAACGTTTTATAAGTATAAATTAGTGCATTGTAAACATCTGTGAGCTGCCTACTTGAAGTTGTTAGTAAGCTTTTAGTAGATGTTCCACATTTTGCCCATTTATTCCACATTATAGGTTCATAGGTTCATAGTTAGGTACTAGGCTATCTGCCCGAGGGAATTTATAAACCTAGCCAGAGTGTGTTGATTAATTAACTGAGCCTCTGTCAAGAAGAGCCAATGAAGTGATCCCAGGGGTGTATTTTCTGTTACCCATCCACTCATCAAGGTTTCTCTTGAAGAGTGTTAGTGAGGGGCTCTGCCTAATGTAGTTAGGAATTTTGTTCCAAAGCATGGGGAGTCTCTGTGACAGGAATCTATCCCCCCAGCATGTTCTATTTATTGTTGTGGTGAGGTTTAGCTCACTAGCATTAGTGGCTTGCAGTAACTTGGATTTCTTTTTGTGGAGCATGACCATCAATTCTGAGTTGGACATGGCTTTGTAATTCAGGCAGAGATCACCTCTGAGTAAGCAATATGCCACTGAGTATAGCCGGAGTTTTTCCAGTCGGGCTGCATAGGACATATATTTGAGGCCAGTAATCCTCTTGGTGAGGTACTTTTGTGGTCTTTCCAGCTGTTGGAAGTGTCTTGTGAGGTACATCCCTAATGGGGCATTGTACTCTATGATGGGTCTGATGAGTGACGAGTAGAGGGGCACTA
Source organism: Protopterus annectens (assembly GCF_019279795.1). Classification (NCBI taxonomy): domain Eukaryota; kingdom Metazoa; phylum Chordata; order Ceratodontiformes; family Protopteridae; genus Protopterus; species Protopterus annectens. Next base: position 955,418,841 of record NC_056732.1, read on the forward strand.
TAACCTCTTTATTACTAGATATGAACCCTTTAGTAATTAGATGGACTACATAGAAGGATTTCCTAACTACTTTGGCAATATGATTGTCAAAGGAGAGATTACTATCTACTTGGGTCCCCAGATCTCTTCTGTATTAAGGGGGCTGCCACCTATGTGGTAATTTATGGGTATTTTGTTTTTCCCAAATGGGATGACTATGCATTTTTTGGCATTTAGCTTGAGAGCATGACATTGACACCAGGTGTCCGTCTCAGTAAGGGCCATTTGGAGAATGTCTGTGTCAGCCGGAGAGTCAGTTATGGCTCCCAGTTTGCAGTCATTGGTGAACTTGGTGTTTGCCTGTACTTCTGAGAAGTATATGCTGAACAGTAGGGGTCCCAGGGCCAAGCCTTGTGGGACACCACTTGTGACTGGTTATTGTCGGACCTGGAGCCCACTATTCTTACCTTGTGAGTTCTGTCTGTAAGCCAGTTGGCATCCCATCTCGTGACATAGCGGTTTATGTTCAGGCTGGTAAGGTTTTCTATAATTTCCAAGTGGGGAATAGTGTCAAAGCCTTGGCAAGGTCAAGGTAGTCTGTGTGAACCACCTTCCCCTAATCTATGGCCTTGGTGTCTGTCTCAAAGAAGTCAACCAGGTTTAATAGGTATGATCTGCCCTTAACAAAGCCGACTGGGTCGGGTCAAGCGTTTGGAGGTTCCCAATGTCTTTGTTAATGAGTTCCATGATGATGCACTCCATGGCCTTGCAGAACAGGCTAGTCAGGCTTACGGGGGCGATAGTTACCAGGGTCAGTTGTGGCCCCTCCTTTGTGGAGTGGAATAACTGTTGCTGTGCACCATTCTATGGGCACGTAGCCTGTGGAGAGGCTGAGGTTGAACAGTGTGTTTAGGTGGGGGTTAATTCTTTCTGTAGTTCATGCAAGATGCAGCCTGGGACACCATCTGGCCACATTGATGCTGTGCTTTTGGCTTTTGAAAGGGCTGTTTTCACCTGTGCGTCTGTGATTTCCTGGACACTACACTTTTCCGGTATTGTTGTGGGCCCTTTTGGGGGTGAGCGCAGGTGAAGTTTGCACTGAATCTATCTGCCAGGATGATGGCAATATCAGTAGCTTCAGTATATTTTGTGCTATTTTGCACTAGCTGAGAGCATATCTATGAGTTGCCACTTAGATTTTTGACATAGCTAAAGAAGGCTTTGTGGTTATCTTTTGAATCCTTGGCTATTTTTCTTTCAAAGTTTGCCTTGGATGATTTTATGAGGGACCTTAGTTTCTTACTGATACTGATCAGGGATGTCTTTCCTTTTTGGGATTTGCTTTTTTTCCGAACAAGTTTCCTCCTTCTCTTGTGTAGCCTGTTTATGGCAGGAGTCCACCAGACTGGTTTCCTTCTCTTAGGGAAATGAGTTTTGGTTTTGCTAGGGATGGCACAATACATGCATCCTTGTAGGTGCTCATAGAGTGCATTTGTAAAGGTTCCTGCATCTTGGACACTGTTATCCTTTAACGTGCGGGGCTGTGAAACTTACCACTTCTGTCTTAAGTAAGGTGAAGTCTGCTATAGAAAAGTTTTTCACTGTGGTTTCTTTGGTTGGGGGTGGTGGTGTGGTGTGGACATCCAGAGTGATTAGTTTATGGTCTGATCTAACCAGTGACGGGTTGACCTCTGGTGCGGAACACCTGTCACCCATGTTGGCGATGACCAGGTCCAATATGTTTTCACCTCTGGTAGGGGAGTTTACCAGCTGATCCAGGGCACTTGAGTTTATAAATTCCAGGAAGTGCTGGACCTGGGAGTTTGTACTTGAGTAGTTTTCCCAGTTAAGGATAGGGTAATTGAAATCACCCAATATCAGGGTGTTCGGTAGGAACTTCATGTTTTCCAGTGTCTCCAGAAAGGCAGAGTGGTGGTCTTGGGTCATGGAGGCTGATCTGTAGCAGGCCACAATTTGCATTGCAGATTTGCCTGATGTTAATTGCACATGGATGATCTCAGAGGTATCATGCTGCACCACTAACGTGGAGGTGTAGGTATCCTTGATGAATATGGATACACCCCCTCCTTTTTTTTTGGTCCATGTTCTGTGGCCAAAATGTGTGGTATGAGTTGTAGCCCAGTAGTGCTGGGGTGTGGTGTGGAGCCTTGCACCAGGTTTCAGTTACTGCACAGGTGTCGACGTTCTCCATACTGAGGAGTGCTTTGAACGTGTGCATTTTGAGATTTAAACTCCTGGCGTTGAGTAGCATAACCCTCATTTTTTTATTTGTGCTGTTTATGGAGGTGGGTTTGACTTTTGAGCCATGTCTAAAAAAGCACTATGGGGGCAGCAAGAGCCTTTGCCAGTATTCGAAAGCCTAGGGGTGACAGGTGCAAATGGTGTATTGCAAAGCAACGAGGCTTGTCGAGTATGTTGTCTCAGGCTGACAGACACTGGATCCCCTTTGAATGACACCAGAAGCTTAGCCAATTGTTGAAATTGATCATTTTTTCTTTATACTGTGGTATCATTCTTGGTGAGGGCAGGATGCTACTCAGGGTCATGGTCATACATGATCAGAGAGCTCTTCCATGTCTCTTTTTATGTAGTCCAGGGAGGTACGTCTCAGGCCATTCACACCAACATGAACAATGACAGAGTCATATTTGTACTTGCTCTGGAGTGACCTGAGTGTTTGTGATATGTGGCTGATTCTGGCTCCTGACAAGCAGCTAACAGTAACCTTCTCCTTGTCCAGCCTAGTTAGTGGGTTGTCAGTGTGCCTGACTATAGAGTCGCCTATTACTAGTGTATTTATTTAGGTATGTTATTTTACCTTAAGGGCTTTGATTGTGCAGCACACTGATTTTGTGTTTTATGTGTTGTCTGGTTTTGTGATGGGAGGTGCAGGTTTTTTGGGTGTCTGCTTTGGAGGTCTCTGATGCTTTTGCAGGTTTTTATTTAGAGCCTTCGAGTATGATTTTGTGTATTTATGTGTATTTTTTGCCAGTGCTGGCTTAGTATGTCTATGTGAGGCTGGAGGTGTGGTGCAAGTGTTAACCTTCTCCTCATGACTGCCTGTTCCAGTCTTGGGTGGAGAGAGCTTAGCCTCCAATTTAGATATAAAATTTCATCTCTCGCATATGTTAATGTTTTGTGGTAAGAGGAGAGGGCTATCTGTGTACATGAGACAGTTGTAACATTGCCTCAGGATACCCAGGTTCACCAGTTGGACTGGAGAGTATACCTAAAATTGTCCCTTGCTCATGCCTGAATAGTAGGGTGAGCTGCTTAGTCACTTTGGTGAGGGGTGAATAATGAGCCTTGCCCTGCTGGGCAATCAAGTGTTGGGGTATATTAGTACATGCTATTAGGTCTGAGCAAGTGCTGGACTGTAGGATGCTTTTAAGTGCTTAGGTTGAGAGTTAGACTACTTTCAAGGGAAAAACTGAAAAGGAGACTTGGCGGAGCTGGGAAAAATTTAGCCCTACCTAACCGGCACTGCACGGACATGCAAAACCATGCAAACGTGATTTTTACAGCAGGGAAATGAAAGAGAGAGAAATTAGCCCAAAATGGCCTATAAACTACTAACTTCTGGGATGGAACCACTCCTCCAGGGACAGATGGCTGCTCAAAACTCCCTCTCTTACAGGTGAACAGAGAAACCTCCTTTTATCCACATATGGTACGGGCAACTCAGAAACTTGTAACACAGCCCTGAATTCAGCACTAGCCTGAAAACTGGACTATACTAGCTTAGTAAGGTGGCAAACAAGGAATTTTTTTTAAAGATAAGGCAAAAACAGTAAAAAATACACTTAAAATAGCTTTAAATGACTATAAACAGTACAAAATACACTTAAAACAGCTTTAAATGACTACAAGCAATCAGAAAAGGCTTTTTAAACAAATTATCCAATTAACCAGTAAAAAAAATATCAAGACTGAGCCCTGTTCCTGTAGTATTCAATCAGACAAGTTCTAACTGCACACTCCTGCCACTGGGGTGCAGGGGGAATCTTCTCCAAAAAAGAAGGCCTGGATTAGTGCTCAAGTTATACAAACAAAGCTAGATTCAGCAGGCCTGAATCTAGTTTATGCAACAGCAAACAAGGCACACCAATGTCAGTAAAAACAGTTCAAATATGTTGGCACTATAAGCCTCTAACCAGAAATTCCCAGCTCAGAAGGGCAGAGTCCAGCCTCTCCTCCCACAAGAGTGCAGACCACAAACCTTGTTAATGTAAAATGACTGGCCTGAAGCCCAAGTACTTAAACCAGAACTAATACATGTTTAGAATAACAGACACTGAGCCTTCAATCAGCAGTTCCCAACTTAGAAGGAAGCTTGCTACCTGTCCTGCCACAAGAGTGCAGACCACAAACCTTCTTAATGTAAAACAACTGGCTTGAAGCCCAAGTGCTTAAACCAAAAGGCTTAGAATGATAGCTACACTTTAATCAGGTTACAACCAAGCAGTAATAAATATAATTGAATATGTTTAAGAAGGCCTGGATTAGTGCTCAAGTTATACAAACAAAGCTAGATTCAGCAGGCCTGGATCTAATCTATGCTACAGCAAACAAGGTGCACCAATTTCAGTAAGAAACAGTTCAAATATGCAGGCACTATAAGCCCTCAACCAGAAATTCCCAGCTAAGAAGGGCAGAGACCAGCCTCTACTCCCACAAGAGTGCTTACCACAAACCTTAATGTAAAATAACTGGCCTGAAGCCCAAGTGCTTAAACCAGAACTAATACACCTTTAGAATAACAGACACTGAGCCTTCAATCAGCAATTCCCAACTTAGAAGGATGTAAGCTACCTGTTCTGGCACAACAGTGCAGACCACAAACCTTCTTAATGTAAAACAACTGGTCTGAAGCCCAAGTGCTTAAACCAAAAGGTTTAGAATGATAGTTACATCAAGCACTAATAAATACAACTGAGTACTTTTAAGATGATGTAAAAGCAAAATAAAGTAGTAAAGTAGGAAGAAACACAAATACAGTGAAAGCAGATGAACAAAGTGCATTTTTTTGAGTGAGCAAATGAGCTGGGCCCAGGAGGAGTATCGAAATGCAAATTTACAAGAGGGGTGAGCAGTTTCAAAGCCACCAAGATTAACACCAAAGTAAAAGCAGGGAGCATGGGTAGGGAACTAACTGAAAAAACAGATCCACAACTTCCAGCATTCAATGCGACACAAATAAATCAATTTGAATGCTGCATTATTTGAAAAAAATGCAGATAAAGATGTACTTAAATTCACTTATACGTCCAGTTCATTGCAGGTAGGTTTCAGCCGGTCAAAGCTCACAGTTTAAGCAGAAAATAATCCAAAATGTACCACTTATATAAGGCAGAAACCGAATATCAATGAAGTGAAACTTCCCCCACTTATCAATGGCTATACAGGAATTCTAACTAGCACTAAATTCTAATAGGCATTAACTGAAAAAACAGAGCCAAACTTCCAGCTAGATAGTATTCAATGCAACACAAATAAATTAATTTGAATGCTGCATTATTTGAAAAAAATGCAGATAAAGATGTACTTAAATTCACTTATACGTCCAGTTGATTACAAGTAGGTCTTAGCCAGCCAAAGCTCAGAGTTTAAGGAGAAAATAATCCACAATTATGAGAGGTAATGTCCCTCATTGTCAAGATGGAAGTTTGACAGCTATGAAGAGCAGTATTTAATTTTTCCCATATTTGCCCCCTATTATTTTAGACTTTTGTCCCGATTTCTTGCTCTAACAGGTCAGGAGCTATCATGCAGTCTACAGCAAATTGGAAGCTACTGGGCAAAAAAAAAATCCTATTGATCTTTCCTTAGAAGTGTACACTTTCTGTAATAATCAATGCAGCCATGTAGCTGAAACAACTGACATATGGTTTGAGTATTACCTGTAAGAAATTTGGAGATACAGCCCTCAAGTCAGAGACCCGTCTTAAAATATCATTTTATTTTGTATATACCTAGTTATATTTATTTTAATTATTATTTATATTTATTTTAATATGCATGATGACCACGTGGCTATTTTCAGACACCATACCTAACCACTGCCAAAAGATGTCAGAAAATAAATGTACGACAAGCAAATTTCATATTTAATATATTTTGTAGTGCCAATGCTTATGTGCTAATACTGTGCACAATACTACCACACCAACTGCAGCCTTTTCAAAACTGGTGTGAGGTAAAATCTGTCAAAAATGCTTAACAATACTTTAAAACATAATGCAGTACTTGAAGTCCATAAGTTCCCACTTTTCACCAAATCCTTTGTCAAGTCTAGTCTAGACAGGACTCATTCAGCACTTTGACATCATCTGCCACTGTATTCATAACACTGCCTATATTGTTTCCTAAGAGTTGCTTAGAACAGACATACCCTGAACTGTGTTAAGTAAAAAGCTTGTGGTGGAACAACATACTAATATTTTGTTTACCCCTACCTCAAAAAACGAGTGACTGTCTGTTCTGGGTCTATCGAACTTTGTATTCTGCAAGCAAGAGCAAGGCAAACCAGGTAAGCCAAAAAAAAAATAAGTTTAACCAATGGTAGTACCATAGAAAGTAACCATCCAAGCACTGTGCTAGTAGTAGTACTGATTGTTTCTCACTCTTTTTTTTGGGAAGTGAGCAAGAACCAATCAGTAGCCATACAGATTTCCACGTCACATACGTGACTGTGGATGTAGAAGTTCGACCCACTTCCATTTTACTGTGTGGTTAATCGCATAGCCTTCTGGCCATCACACTGATGCCTTCTTCTTTCCTTATATGGACTGCAGTACAGATTTAGATCATTTAAAGAGACTAAGTAAAAAAAAAAAGAAAAAAAAAAACGGAACTCGACAAGCATGTGCAGTCCGAGTTTCGGGTCTGTGCGAGTCAGTCTGACTCACTTAGAGATTCAGCCGTCAGCCAGCAGTATTATTGAAATAATAATTTATAAATATATTTTAAATATATATTTTTTAAACTGTTCTTTTCAACTGGGGGGGGGGGCTGCAGTCCTGCAGTCCAATGGCACGAGCTGCCACTGTCAGATCTAGAGATATAAGCTAAGTCAGCTATTGTGACTGATTTGTGCAGGGTCTGCAAGCCCCTGTACAAAATTAATAAAGCAATTACTTATAGACTGGCAGGAAAAGGACTCAGAGTCCTTACTAAGTGCTGCAAATTACCTTACTGACTATGCCAGAATAATAAAGCAGAAATAAATATTGATCCTTTGCTGCTAATAGATTAAAAGGGACCCTATATTAAGGTAAAAATAAAGTCAAAGAAAATTCCTTTCCTAGTGGACACTGGAGCCATTAGGTCTGTATTAAAAGTTAGCACAGATAGTCTGATATCAATATCAAAATATAAAATAAAGGCAGTTGGAGTAACAAATGCTACTGTTAGGTATCGTGTTTCAGAACCTATACCCATTTCTTTAGGACTGATTGAGGAAAGGCATTATTTTCTTTTGAGTACTACTGCACTGGTAAAGTTGATAGGTAGAGGTTGTTATGCAAACTAGGTTATACCATTTACTGTACACCAGAAAGGATGTATTTAGATATTCCAACAGAATCAGAGGGGGGAAGTATTAGCAGAAGCTGAGGAACAGCCTTTTGAATGCATGCAGACAACTGAAAAACTGCTGTGGTAGGTACATGCTAACTTATGGGATAAATATGCCAATGAAGTAGGTATATTAAAATCTGCAGAACCAGTGAAATATAATTGAATCCATCAAAACCTCTCCCTAGAGTTCCACAGTATCCACTGAAACCAGAAGCAGAGCAGGGAATCAAGCCTGTAATTCAGTCCTTGATACAGAAGGAATAATACTGCCAACTAAAAGTCCTTGTTATACTTATATTGTCCATGTGAAAAAGCCAGGAAAGACACTTACGGGTTTGTGCAAGATTTGAAGGCTGTAAACAATGTAGTATTACACATTTTCCTGTGCTTCCAAATCCAGCAACAATACTGAGTTCCATATCACCTACAGCAAAATATTTTCTGTGATATATCTTCAGCATTGTTTTCTGTACCTATCCACCCTGAGAGTCAATTTCTGTTTTGCTTTTACTTATAAGGGTCAGCAGTATACATGGGCAGGGTTGCCACAAGGTTACACTGAATCTCCTTCATTATTTTTCAAATTCTAAAAAGATTTGAAAAATGTGACATTTCCAGATGGGTCTGAGTTGGAGCAATATTTAGATGATTTACTAATAGCATCGGATTCTTTTCAGCAGTGTGAGTAGGATACCCTACATCTGTTAACTATTGTTGCAGAAAAAATACAAGATGTCAAGAGAAAAATTACAGCTATGGTCATCTCAGGTACGTTATCTTGGTCATTTGATATCGCAGGGTAGCTGGTGGATATTACCATCTTGTATTGAGGCAACAGCTAAACCCCAATTTCAACTATTCACTGTCATCTTAGGTCTTTCTTAGGTATGCCAGGATATTGCAGACAGTGGATTTCTACCTATGCAGAAATTGCTGAACCTTTGACAAATCTTTTAAAACAAGATACATCAGAGCCCCTCCCTTAGGATAGTTAAGAGGAAAATTCATTTCAGAACTCAAAGCAAACTTTAGCTACTGCCCCAGCTTTAGGATTACCAGATTATGGAAAGACTTTCATCTTATTTTGTCATGAAAAAAATGTATTTGCTTAGGGAGTGCTTGCACAGAAACATAGGGACAACCATCATCCATTAGCTTATTATAGTACAACACTTGATTCTGATGCAAAGGATTTCTGCCATTCCAGTTGAACTTGTGTAATCTCTGGTGTTCGGCCATGATCTTACAGTAGCTGTCAATCTGTATCATCTCTGTTACTTAAAGTAAAAACTCAACCCCTCTCGACTGCACAGCTAACTAAATGTGAACTTACACTTCTTTCTGATCCACCTATTTCTCTCATATGCTGTCCTGTTCTAAATCCTGCATCTTTGTTACCTACTGCTGAGGATGATGACAAGAATGATTGTGTGTATGTGTGCATGTGTGTGTGTGTGTGTGTGTGTGTGTGTGTGTGTGTGTGTGTGTGTGTGTGTGTGTGTGCGCGCGTGTGTGTTGTGTGTCATAGCTCTCAAATTTCTGTTTCCAAAATGAGGAACACTAACCCTCATAGTGTAGAACAAATGGACAAAATGTGGAACACCTGCTAACAGCCTAGTAACAACTTCAATTAGGAAGCTCACAGAATGGTTAAAATTTGCAACTTTATGCTTATAAAAAGTTCTTTTGATGATTTGCTATGATCCAGTACTATCTGCCATAGAGTTCAGTTTAAAAATGTCCTGTGTCTGAATGTGTGACAGACTCTTTCAATGTGGAACATTGAGAAACATGTGTTTTTTCAGACCAAAAATGAGGAACGTTACTTGTAATGAGGTACACTTGAGAGGTATGCCAAAGGATTCATTAAGCTTGTGCCAGGTGCAGGTGTAGCGTCAGCATTCTGACACCAAATATGGCCACCGAGCAATTCTGGTATGAACTGTTTCCACATGCACTACCTGCCTACGCTATGGCCGCACAACTCCTGAGCCTTGTATGCTAATTACCCCATGTGCAGCAGTGTAGCATGGAAATGAAGGTATGCAGTAATTCAGGAAGTGGTGCAGGCGTAGTGTAAGCATGCAGAAATGTAAACCGTAGAAAACGGTTTACATTTTTGCAAACATAAAATCGGAGCCATCACAGCCAATGAAATACATGTATTATATTGTTAATATATGCCAATGGCTAAATATATAGCCATTGGCATAAAAAAAAATGTACAAAATATAAAATTAACATTTAATATATATAGTTGCACTATCACAATGTGCAAGCACAGGGAAGCGGTGCGCAAAGGGGATGGCAAGGAATATATAAAAATATAAAATAAAACTGCAATGAAACACTTATCACGATTTCCCCATAATAGTCAATGGCAGGCATGCTACACCATACTTATGGCGCAAGGGTTGCTAAGGGGCAGTGACAGTGTTATGCGCAGTAGTTAGGAATTAGTACACAATGCCATGCAAATGAGAGGAGTAATAGTGAATCGCAGATTCCCTGCTGGTGTAAGGATGCACCTCACAGCATAGCATTATAATGCTGAGATGTGCCCTTGAGATAAAGATGGCATCAAGAGAAGCATGTGTTGCCATTGTTGTAAGCACATTAGAGCATTGCTAAACCAGTCTGCCTCTAGCTAGGCAAAGCTGCAGGATAGGGGTGTGTCAAACTGGCCATAGCTATGCTTAGCTGAGAGTACACAAGGTAAGCATAGCTAAGCATAGCTATGCTTAGCTGAGAGTACACAAGGTAACCGAGTATGCATGTGAATGGAGATGAAAACATGCGTAAACCCGGTAAACGGGTATGCTCGGTGCGCACTGCAGCTGAAACAGGAAGGATATAGGAAAGAAATAAGGAAATGCTGCATCAGTGAAATTGGAGTACAAATGACTAATTAACACCTAGGACCCTACAGTGGGCCATTGGCAACAGCTAACGAGGCTGCAACCAGCTACCTGCAGAACAGGAAAGGGGAGGTGTTGTACTGCAAAGAAAACAGTAAAGTGTCAAAGAAGAACAAAGCCGATTTGCAGTATATCAGCTACCAGGCACATTTTTCCATGACTGGGTAGGGAAAGTACATAATAAGAAAGATGGCAGGTGGATACATGCCTGATAATGGGAGGGAATTCAGATCTAAAAGTGAATTAAAGGGCAACAGATTAATCAAGGCATGCAAGTGGATCTCCACAGTAAAGGCCCCACACTTGCAGTACTCATTGCAAAACCTATAATTAAGACACAATGCAGCTGAAATAGCTCATATACACCCACTGATATCAGCAGCATCCATAGCACAATACTATAAAATGTGAAAGCACCTCACAGACATTTGTGTATTCCCATACACTCTGCACCAGTGGTGTATACAGATGTCAAACTTCTATTATGTACATTTTAGGGTCTGCCATAACTTTGATCCACCAGCATGTGTTGGAGACTGAAGGTGGTGTGCAGGATGATGCACATGACCACCTCAGGCACCAGAGGAGGAGGAGAGTGTTCAGACCCAGGGTAACCTAACAGGGGCTACATGATCTGGAGATATTTGAGCATTACAGGGTGGACAGGGACATCCTACAACAACTTGTGGAGCTGTGCTGGCCACGACGCAGATCCAGAACATACAGAGGGGAACCTATCCCAGTGGATACAAAGGTATGTGTAAGCCTGAGAATACTAGCTACACGCACCTTTCAAAGACCAACTGGGGATATCATGGGCATCTCACAGGCATCAGTATCCAGGGTACTACACCAGTTCCTGGATGCCATTTTACCACATGCCAGTGAGCACATATACTTCCCCTAAAGGCAGGAGGAGTTGGCCAGCAATATGCATCTCTTCCACCATGTGGCAGAATACCTGGAGGTACTAGATGCAATAGACTGCCCGCACATACACATCAAGTCACTACCTGGTGAGCAGGGTAGGCACTACATAAACCGCAAGGGATACACCTCCATCAACTGCCAGGTCGTGTGCAATGCCCGGGGCATTATCATGGATGTGTGTGCTGGCATCCCTGGAAGCTATCACGACTCCCACATCTAGCATGCCTCACAGCTGTATCAGTTATTTGCCAGGAGAGACATCCCAAATGGCCAACTGGTGGGGGATGCTGGCTATGCACTGGAACCGTGGATGATGACTCCCATCAGAAATGCACACACACCCATGCAGGAACGCCATAATGAGGCACACACACAAACCAGAATCATTATAGAGCATGTGTTTGGGATGCTGAAATTACGGTTCCATTGCTTGGACATATCTGGTGGAGCCTTGCAGTACTCTCCAGGCACATGTGCCCACATCTTCATAGTGTGTGCCATGCTACACAATATGGTCCTGTGGAAACAGCTGCAGCAGGGACAGAATGGTGAAGGTCCTCACAGCCCACCACCATTGCCAAGGGCCCCACAGGCACAGAGGTACTCAGACCATGAACACCATGAGCCAGCCCCAGTAGGCAGATGGAGGCATGCCCAGTATGCCCATGCCTTGGCAAAGAGGAAATATATAGCACACACACTGAAATTGTAGGCACCTAGGGACTGACACCTTTCTCTACCTGCACACACAGTAAAAATGGATGGCACACACACAAGACTGCCTGTAAATTGTCATGTATAGGCAGTGTACTATGTGCATCCAACATAGGCAGACCTCAACTATTGCACACACAACTGCCATTGGCACAAAGTAATTCAACACCTGAACAATAAATTAAGCTATCAGCATATGCAGATACTGTATGTATAGATTCATAGGTAGGTACTTGGCAAACTGCCAGAGGCCATTCATAAGCCCAGCCAAAATGTGTCAGCTTTTGCCACCCCATTGATTCATTAACTGTCCCTCTGTGGAGCAGAGCCAATGGTGGGATCCCTGGGGTGCATCTACTGTTCCCCATCCACTCTTCAAGGTTTCTCTTGCAGAGTGTTAGTGAGTGGCTTTGTATAATGTAGTTAGGGATGTTGTTCCAAAGTATGGGGAGTGTCTGTGACAGTAAGCTGTCCTTCCAGCATCTTCCAGTTATTGTTGCGGCAAGGTTTGGCTCACTACAGTGTGTGGTTCACTGTGACATGGATTCCCATAGGTGGAGCATATCCATCAAGCCTGAGTTCAACATGGCTGTGTTGGCCAGCGGAGATCATCTCTGGGTAAATGAGATGCCTCTGAGTAAAGCAGGAGTTTATTCAGTCTGGCTGCATAGGCCGTATGTTGGAGACCAGTATTTTCCTGGGTGAGGTACATTCGTGGACCTCCAAGCTGTTGGAAGTGTCTTCTGAGGTACATCCCACATGGGTTATTATACCCTATGATGGGACTGATAAGTGATGAGTATAGGGGCACTATAACCGCAGTATGTCTAGATGGTAATCCTTTAGTAATCAGATGGCCTACATAGAAGGATGTCCTAACTACTGTGGAGATATGATTGTCAAAGGGGAGATCACTATCTACCTTAGTCCCCATATACCCCATTACTTTGTCTGTATTAAAGTGACTGCCACTTATGTGTTAATATGTGGGTGCCAATTCCACAATGAAATGACCATGCAGTTAGTGGCACTTGGCTGGAGGCCATGATGTTGGCACCCTGTGAAGTTCTCTGTGAGGCCCCTTGAGGCATGTCTGTGTCAGCTGGACTATCAATCATGGCTCCCAGTTCACAGTCATTGCCAAACATGGTCTTCCGTAGTCCACCTGTGTTTGCCTGTACCTCTGAGATGTATATGCCAAACAGTAGGGCTCCCAGGACTGAGTCCTGTGGGACACCAGTTGTGACTGGTCAAGAGTTGGACCTGGAGACCGCTAGTCGTACCATGTGGGTTCTGTGTGTAAGCTGTTGGCAACCCAATCTGTGATGTATGGGTGTATGTACAGGCTGGTGAATTTATCAATGATACCTGAGTGGGGCATGGTGTCAAAAGCCTTGGCGAGGTCCAGGTAGTATGAGTGAACCACCTCCCCCATCATCTAACATCTTGGTGACTGTATGTAAGACATCAAACAGGTTCAGTAGGCATAAACTGCACTCAACCAAGCTGACCTAGGTTGGGTCACGTGTTCAGAGGTTACCAATGTCTTTGTTAATGAGTGCCATGAGGATGCGAACCATACCATTGCAGACCAGGATAGCCAGGCTTATGGGGTGGTAGTTACCATGGTCAGTTGTGATTCCACCTTGATGGAGTGGAATAACCATTGCTACGTGCCATTGTATGGGCATGTAGCCTATGGAAAGGCTGAGGTAGGAAAGCTTAATTAGGTGGGGGGCAGGTTGTCTTGTACAGTTTGCAAGATGCAGTCTGGGACAACATCTGCTCCATTGATGCTGTGTTCTGCTGTTAGAGAGGGCCATTTCCACCTGTGTGTCTCTGATGTGTGGGATACTGTACCTTTCGGGTAGTGTTGTGGGCTCTTTAGGGGGTGTAGTATGCATTGAATGTTTCTGCAAGGATGTTGGCAATATCAGTAGGGTCAGCATATTTTGTGCTATATTTCACTGGCACAGTGCAAATCTGTGTGTCACCACGTAGATCCTTGACATAGCCAAAGAAGGCTTTGTGGTTATCTTTCGAATCCTTCCGTATTCTCCTGCTGATGTTAGCCTTGGATGATGTCACGAGGGACCTACATATCATACTAATAGCGATCACGGATGCCTGCCCTTCGGGGGATTTGCTGTTTGTCTGGAACATTGTCCTACTTCTGTAGTATAGTCTGTTTACTTCAGAGGTCCACCAGATGGATGACCTTGTCTAGGAGGAGTGAGTCTTGGTTTACTAGTAATGGCACGAACCATACATCCATGTAGGTGCTTATAGACTGCATTTGCAAATCTGTCTGTATCTTGAGTAGTGTTTCCCCTTAGAGTGGGGGCTGTGAAACCACCCACCTCTGTCACTAGTAGTGTAAATTTAACTGTTGGAAAGGTGTACACTGTGGTATCCAGAGGCTGAGTTTGAACAGTGTGTTTAAGTGGGAGGGTTAGTTCGTTCTGTAGTTCATGCAAGACGCAGCCTGGGACACCATCTGGCCCCATTGACGCTGTGCTTTTGGCTTTTGAAAGGGCTGTTTTCACCTGTGAGTCTGTGATTTTTGGGACACTACACTTTTCCGGTATTGTTGTGGGCCCTTTTGAGGGTGAGAAGGGGGGTGAAGTTTGCACTGAATCTATCTGCCAGGATGTTGGCAATATCAGTGGGTTCAGTATATTTTGTGCTATTTTGCACTAGCTCAGAGCATATCTGTGAGTTGCCACATTCTTGATATAGCTAAAGAAGGCTTTGTGGTTATCTTTTGAATCCTTGGCTATTTTTCTTTTGAAGTTAGCCTTGGAGGATTTTATGAAGGACCTTAGTTTCTTACTGATACTGATAAGGGATGTCTTTCCTTCTTGGGATTTGCTTTTTTTCTGAACTAGTTTCCTCTTTCTATTTTATAGCCTGTTTATGGCAGGGGTCCACCAGACTGGATTCCTTCTCTTAGGGGAGTGAGTCTTGGTTTTGCTAGGGATGGCACAATCCATGCATCCTTGTAGGGGCTCATAGAGTGCATTTGTAAAGGTTCCTTCATCTTGGACACTGTTATCCTTTAGTGTGGGGGCTGTGAAACTTACCAGCTCTGTCATAAGTAAGGTGAAGTTTGCTATAGAAAAGTTTTTCACTGTGGTTTCCTTGGTTGGAGGTGGTGGTATGGTGTGGACATCCAGAGTGATTAGTTTATGGTCTGATCTAACCAGTGATGGGTTGACCTCCAGTGTGGAACACCTGTCGCCCATGTCAGTGATGACCAGGGCCAATATGTTTTCACCTCTGGTAGGGGAGTTTACCAGCTGATAAAGGGCATTTGAGTTGAAAAATTCCAGGAAGCGCTGGATCTGGGAGTTTGTACTTGAGAAGTTTTCCCAGTTAACGATAGGGTAATTGAAATCGCCCAATATCAGTG